>NW_016690188.1:147216-381275 GCF_001604755.1 Lepidothrix coronata
CACACCTAAGCAAGGAGACTTCATAGTGGGCCAAGAAAGTATGGAATGAAGTCACACAGTGATGGGCAGCTCTTCCTACTCCCACCTAGCAAACCACCAGCAACCCCGAGGGGCTCGATGGGCTGCCCCTTCCCCACAGGCTGTCAGCTCGGCAGGTTGCAGTCGCTTCAGCTGCTGTACATCTCATTAAATGTTCCCACAGCTTCTCAGAATTGCTGATCTGTGTGTCAGCTCTGCTCCTCAGGAAGGGAGCTGCTGCATCATTAGTAGCTTTCTGCTACAAAAAGAAAAAAAAGGCTGTAACTCCCCTTCAGCGCAGCTGTGACTCAAAATGCTGAAGTTTTCAGGACACCGTCTTCTCATATCAAGAATAAAAAATTTATTCCTGGTGAAACAATAGGAAGCATAAAGAAATGGTATCAGGAGGTCAACACATACTTCTGAAGTTACTCCTACAACAACTAGCTGCTTTCACTGTACCTCACCATTCACCTTCAAAGCCGCCCTCCTGCCAGCTCCACAGGACCAGACTTGAGTGAACATTCTCTACCTGCAAATCCTGGCATGCTAAAACCCCTAAAATGCAAAAATTTTGTGCAGGTGAAATTAAAATAGAGCTTGATCTTTTATTAATATTTTTAAATGGATATTATCTTCAAATATTAGTAAGTGTTAAAAGAAAAGTCACTCTTCTATACCAGGGCATCCACATTAAGAAAAATACCACCTTCTCCTACAGCAGCATTGTCAGGCAGGGCAGCCATCCACCTCTTCTCAGCAGCAGCACCACTGCTCTTCATGCTGTGGCAGCTAGAATAACTTCCTTACAACCCCAAGAGAATTTGCTACTTAAGGCAGTTTTTGTTTCATGCATAACATCCAGAGCACGATAAGCTTTTGATTAATCATACGGTGATTAATTACTTGCACTCATTATGGTTTGAATTCAGCATCGCAATCAGCTTCTCACAGCAGCATGTTCCCAAGTTCTGAAGCTGGGCTATTATCTGTCACTAGAGGTGTATGTACCATATTCCTTTGTACATTCCTCATGTGTTTAGATTCTGCTCTTAGGGCACTTGCATGGAAGTGGCAAAAGTCAGCCTGTTAATACATCAACGCTGCGTCCTGTTCCTCTGCCCCTGCCTATTGTCCAGCAGTTGGCATGGCCCTGCATCCTCCGGGGCAGAAATTGCACCTTTAGTCTGAGCTTATCCAGCATCAAATACTTTGGCATTTTCTTCTACAGTGGGCTCTTACTGTTATATGATCATAGGCAAGGGTGAGACAAAGAGAAGAATGAATACAACCAGGGGAATTTTTAACATGTATTAAAATGTAACTGTACTTATCACAAATGTTACTGAATCAAGAGAGTGATCCAACAACATTTGTTATCAAATAATAAATACGTGGCTTACCTGACCAGACAATGTGTTTTGAAAGCAGAGTTTCCTTATATACACAAATATCTATGTTAGATAATAATATGAAATATTTTAAAGCAGAGACTCATATGCGTGAAGACAAAAATCAAGTGTGTACAACTTAGACATGTACTATGTGGGAAATACTATTTGTACCTCAAGTCCAGCCATAGAAAAATTCCCCTTAGCCCAGTAGGTGCACAAGCACAGGATAACAAGGAGCAATGGACTGACAGCTCCAGGAAGGACAGATGTTCGGACATAAGCCCAGCCGTGTCAGGTCAGACCCAAGACCACTGAGCCCAGTAAATGACCATCCTTCAATGAGTAACCAAAAACGAAAACCAGGACAGGGAAAACAGGTAGTGATTAAAATATTGTCCCAATCTCCAGTAGCTTTAGGCTCAGACCTACTCAGCCAGAGAAGGTATTACAGTATTCGGGTAAAGAACTGTTGAAGTGCAGTTGGAACTTTGCCTTTTATGGGTTTCTGACATTTACTTTAATCCCAAATGTTCTTTCTGATTTGCATGTATTTAAATATTCGTGAATACATGTCTATACTCTTATCTTGTTTGGGGGTTCAGGGGTGGCAGAGTGCAGGGTATCTTCTCCCGATAATTCCTAGTAATAAATTACAAATTTCATTAATTACCTGTCAGAAGCAACTCTTCTTTTCCTAACATTGAAAAACAAAACCCAAAAAGGAGGTTAACAAATATAAACCCGTTAAAGCTATTGTCTCTATGAAATTTTAACAGAAACACAGCTTTTACTTCATTTCTGCTATTTTCTTGGTTCAGGACTGAAGAATTAGAGACCCTGTATCATCAAGAAGCTTAAAGGATTTTTTTTTGACTTGTAGGTAAAGCATCCCTGAGTCTTACACACTTCCCCAATCTATCTATCACTTGATGCCATTTCCCCAAGATCTGATACAGTATTTGAGCAGAGACATTGCCAGCGTAATTTTAGAAGTTTCCCTGGTAACCACTGCTGACATCTCTAACTCAAAATCTAAGACTACAGCTCTCTGTAACACCCTTACATGGCAAACTGCCTTGCATCAGTTGAGCTAAGGAACCTCACAAACGACAATTCAAAACTGAGGCAAGCCACAGAGCCAAGCAAGGACAGGAAAAAAAAAAAAAAAAAAATGTGTATAGAAACAGCAGAGTGGGGTGAAGGAGAGACCAGAGAGCCATAAACCATTATAAACAGAAAATGCTGAGCTAGGGAACTAACACTGCAACTACAGAGGTCACTAGGAAATATGTTCAGGGGGATCCCTGGAACAGAATTCACCCAGAAAGGGTCAAAGATTGTTCCTGTCAAAGCATGTTAGCAATAATTAGTGCATGGGAACAGACAGTAAAGGGATTGTGATGCTAATGTCTGTGATTTTCAAAAGTAGCCAGAAAGCTTTTTGTTCTCTACCACTTGAAGCCCTTCATTGTCTTTGTATCCCACGTTATTGATGGTTTCAACTACACTTCCAAATACAGAAGGAGCACAGAAATTATTATCTTTTGCTGCTGTAGCTGAGCCCACCAGCCCTTCTGAGTGAGAAGCAGGCAACGTCTTCACAGATTAACATTCCCCCTCTAAAATTTCTGAGCCCTGTACTACAGCCGCATGCTTTCAGCGTTCTTTCAGAATCTTTTAACACATTTTTTTCTTAGACAATTAGAAGGGGAAAATGTGCTTTCCACAATTATTATTACAGTTCTGCGCCTTCCTTCCATTCACTCCTTTATTTTCTAACTGCTTTAACATGTTTGAGAACAAGCAGTGCATAGGAGTGCAACTCACACTTTAGCAGACATTCATAAATTTAGACTTGAATTACACTGCTGGTGCCATGCTGTGCAGCTGCTGGGAGGAAACTAGGCCAGTATATAGTAGTTACTGACAGAAGAGATTTTCCTGTAATGGTACTGTTAGGTACAATTGATGGGTCAGCATCTCCGCTTTCGGAATATCTATGAAGAGGCACAAAGACCATCAGCCCGTCTGTATTCTGATATTGCATAAAATGAAAACCAAACAATTTATCTCCAGAAAATTGAGACTCATCACCTGAACATCATATGATACAACTCACATGTTTGCAAAATCAGAATCATGCTCATGAGCATGTGAAAAATCCAAGTGTTATTTTCTGCAATTCCTAGGCTATTGGACTCCCTCCTTCCTCCTGCACTGGTCTAAAACCAAGGGTAACCTTGCAACAGCAACCAGCCCCAGCATTCCACAGCGGGCCAAGGCAGCCGCAGGTTAGGACCTGAACTAAGAGAGATCCAAGCTAGACTGACCTTTAAACCCTGCTTGCAGATATCATCTGTAGATTCTAAATTAAATCTTCCTAACAGAATATACAATCCTGCAACCTGGCAGTGAACCTAGAAGGAATTTTGGCTTTTCCTCCAGGATAATACATAGCACTTGTTCCAAGCGTTCCAGGTCTGTGGTAGGGAGAAGGCAGGAGAAGGTCATCATGGTGTCCAGGTCAAATCCCAGCAGAAACCATCCATGAGGATGATCAGGATCAAGGAACAAGTTTCCAGCCATGAAGTTTCTGCTTCATATTCTGATGACTGATAGCTGCAGCTGCTGATGGAACAGCTCTGAGGTTCACCCTTCATCACCGGCACACTTCCAGAATTTCTCAACCTTTTATTACCAAGCCTAATGCTCCAGGGCATCACAGCTCCTATGGGTCTTCTTCCACATTTCACACAATGCAAGTGATGACAGGGCTGTGGGCAAGCCACTCTGTCAGGGTAGCAAGCCAGCAAAAGCAAGGGCTGGGTCACAGAGCTCATCCCTGTTTCCTCTTCAGAGATGGGAACTGCTCAATGTCTTCCCATCCTGACATCCCAGGAACCTGCAGCTTTGGGTTTCCCCCACCTACAGCCTCTGCTAAGGCAGCCCATGCTGCAGAGCTGCTATGTGCAGGTATGAGAGACCTTTCTTTGAAATAACACAGTTCTTCACTATCCTTCCTCATTGCTCAGCAAAATTTACTACCGGCTAATTACAGGCTGATTATAAGCTTTTCTTTAGTCTGCTGAAAAACAGAGCGGTGTAAGTGGGCCATTTTTAAGTGCTAATTAGACACGATAACAACCAAGCACCTTGCCAGGACACAAACCAGAGGTGGGACTGCGGCTTAGGAGTTTGCAGCAAGCTGAAGGAAGATCCTCCTCAGATGCAGAGCTGAGGGCACCTCACCCCAGCTGCTCACAACAAAGGTGTCCTCACTGCTGGCCCGACACACAGCTCACCTTCAAAAGTGGAAAGAAGGCTGTGCAGGCTCCAAAGGAACCTAACAGGGCAAATCTCACCACAGCAGAGCAGAGAGGGAGGGAAGGCACAGCACCATCACACCCACAGTCTTTGCACAGTAAACGTGACATAAAGCTCAGCCTGAGCTTTGCCAGCCCAAGAGATGCTGTTTCTCACAGATCCACCAGCAGCTACACCACAGTGAATCCACAAGCATAAATCCATTTATGTTATGGTGTACCTAAACTCCAAAATGAAACAGGGGCTTTTTTGTCCACATTGGGAAGCTACTTTTGCCATAAATCACTTCAGACCAAAGAGGCAGGTAAAGGGAGGGCAAAGACACAGAGCAGTCAGGCGAGGTTAAGTCAGTAAAAAGGTAACCTGCCTTATTGCCAGGACCCTGTACTGCTCACCTGCCATCTAACTTACTTATTCACAGAGAAAATGTGTTTATGCCTTACCACTTGACTGGGGTGGAACCCTTCATTAACATTTGTGAATTATTTTTATATCCCCAAGAGGTGCTATACAAATACGTGACATCACAAAAGAACAGCCCTTATGTCTGAACCTCTTTAGAAGTGCAGAGAAAAAGGAATTGCTTAGAGAATAATTTGCTCCTTAGCAAATCCCTTTGAAGAAGACAATAAAAGACCGACTTTGAAATGTCATCTGCATTTTTGACCATAGAAACATAAAAGGATATTTAGCTGGAACATTTAAAGAATGCCAGAGCCTTTCCATGTTATCTTTACCTTTACCGAAAACAGGATGAAGGTCAGTGTTCACCGCATCAGAAGACAACTTGTTAAAGTGCAAAACCCTTCTCAGAAAGCACTGTGCTTTGAAAATAACATCCTCAAATACATTTTAAAGTTGTCAGTTAAACAGGATTGCAGATAACAGGTTCTGGCAACCAGAAAAGCCAAAGGACAGGCTGATTTAAAGTAACTGTGAACAGCGACCTGCAGAGATCAGCCAACTGCTGGAAAGAAATTCCTGGAGGCACTGGGCCTTCTTTTTGAACTAGTTTTGAACTAGCAGCTAATGGGAGAGCTTTCTTGCATTCCTCTAGGTACAAGCAAATGGGAGACAGTGACAAATGACATTCAACAACTTTTTTATTATTATTATTAAAAAATGGCTTTAGTGAATGCCTTTGGGGTTCCACATTCTCCAGGGCATATTTCTGCTCTACATCACACCAATGTAAATTTGGAATAATGTCAGTAAAGTCAAAGGAAATGTTTGGCCATTTCACAGACAATTTTGAGCAGACCTGGTTAAAACTGATCTAATTACAAGACGGGACAAGCAGATATTTTACAATTAGTTAAGGAGCGAGGGGAACATAGCCAGTTGCACATTCTGAAAAGCATGTTGTTTTGATCAAATTTGCCTTTATCACATGCAAGCTGGAGGCTTTAAGGCACATAAAACTACTCCCCAAAATATTTTAATTTTTTTTTTATGTTTTAAACATTTTATGCATTTCCTGCACTAATATACCAGCTCATATTTCCGTTAGCCATATATATATGAATTCTAAATTATATTGTGAGCAGAATTTCAGTTTGGTGAGAAGAGTCATGATCCAAGTAACTGCTAATCTCAGACTAAGAGATCTGTTGAGCTTAATTGCTGTTAAGAGTTCACATCCATAAACATGGATGTTTATTTCCTCCCCTCATGATTTGCCTGGCTTTCTATTTAAACTGGGAAACATATGGAGAGGTAAAACATTGTCTGCCGTGATACACACAATGTCTGGGAAGAAACACTAATGTTTCACATTAATGCTGCCTCACATTCACAAGCCAGATCCTATTCTAAGTGAACTAAAAGCCTCAATAATTGCCTTAAAGCCCTGCTTGACATCCTTGTGACCACGATTCAACAGTCCTGATTCTACTATTTGCATCTAAAATTAAAGCATAATAATATCTTCATTTTCTTGGCTTGCCCTTTATGATGCATACCTTAGCAGATGAAGATTGTTCAGATGTGAAAGACAAGCATAAAAGTATTAAGTAATACTCAAAAGTGCCTTTACATGATGCAACCTTGTGACACTGACAGTTCTGCAATTAGCAGTAACAGTTTTGACCTGGAGAATTTCTGTGAATTTGCAGTTTCTTTTCATTCTACCTTCAGCCTGCAATAGACTGCATAGACCAGTGTTAAAGTTGAACAACCAAAGCCAAATAAATTTTAATAAAATAGATTTTTAAAGCAAAAAAAAATGTTTCCTTCTCCTCACACTTTTTTTCCTCCATACCCTATGCCTAGTCCATCTTGTGCTCTTTGATAAGATGCATCTTTCCTACATAGTTAATTTTGATCACTTGGACTCAGCCAGCTATGTGGCAGCTTTCAAGATTTGATGTATCAGGCTGTAACTTTGACAGAGCAGCCAACACTCTGAGCAACCTGGCATGACAGAAACATGAACTTGAATTAAATACTGGTGACTTATCAGGACCCCGTTAGGAACAACCCCTGAGCTGGCAGTCAGGCCCAAGGCCCAGAGCTCATTGAACCCACTGACCAAAATATTCAACAGCTTGTCTAAGGATTCTCCTCTCTAAACAGACATTAATCCATGCTTTGGAAAAGTTCCCTCCTAACCCTGAGAGATTACTGGCAGCTTTGTTTTCCAAAGAAAATATTTCAAAATGCAAATATTTTTTCCTCTTTCAAATAATTCTTGATACTCACTTTCTTTTACAGGATTTTAATATTTACCAAAATAACTAATATTTTCCAAAATAACAAATGTAGCAGTGCTTGGTTGAAGTTCTGTATTTACCATTCAGTTCCTCAGGTTAGATGCTTATGCTGGAGTCAGTACAGACAGTACATTTGAGAGGCAAGAACCAAGCCATCCACTGGGATATAAACAGCAATGGGGTTAAGTTATAATTATTGCAACAAAGCAATCCCCCATAGTGAGAGAACATCTTGGGAAATGAAGTAAGTCAACATGTCAGAAAGTTTCTTATTCCTTTATGCAAATTAATTCAGGTAATTGTAGCCTAAAATTTCTTCCACTGTGGGTACACATCTGGTATTTTATCAGTGTTTTCTTCCCTTGGCTACAGCTCCTCACTGGTCTCTCTGGGTCAAATAAATCTTCACAAAGGAAGATAAAGTCTGTGGCTTGGTTTCTATATAATAAAAGAGTCACTGGGTTGACCTTACCTCCAAACACTGAAAGCCACTTTTCTAACTGAAGGATTAAATATACTAACATGGAGGCTGAAGATTTCTTTTTCTTCACAGCCACCCTCTTCCCTTAAAATGCCCATGCCCTCCTGAACAATTACTCAGCACCCCACAGAACAGAGCCACAGAACACCCACAGGGTCCTCAGTCCTCTCAGAGCTGAGGTCCTTGGGAAGTGCACTGGAAAACGTGCATGTGTAAGTTTGAATTTCAGCTTTGCTGACTACCTATTACATTTTACTTAAGGATTTACATATACATAAAAACTTGAGAGAAAAGAAACAAATTCTGTGTCAGTTGAGCTTCCCAAAACCTGCAACCATGTTTGACTGGATACCAATAAAACCACTTTTCTGAGACTGTTAGATTGTCGAGAAAGAACAAAGCTAAGTGCTATAAAAATACCTTAGAAAGCCGAAGCACATTTTTTTTCCAGCCTTGTACCACACTGTTGTTTTCAGACACCAGCCATTTTTCTTGATTTACCAAGAGCTCTCAGTTGTTTCTGCCACTCAACAATTACTTGCTCCTGGCCAATTTTTTTCCTCTCTTCCATTCCACAGTCAGCAACATCCCTGGACTGTAACTTTGCTTTATAGCCTTGGGCCAGTTCTGAAACCAGTGGATTGTTGCAGGTGAGAGATGATTCTTGGGTACCAAGGAGCAGAAGAGTTGGGAGAAGCTGTCCAACTCCAAAAAAACAAGCACGCACATGTTACAAAAGTGACAGGAGAAAGGTGTGTTTTTCTTACACAGGGAGAGATTAAACCATGGAATGCCCTCTCCTATTGCCAGATTCACATCACACAACAGGCACAAAGCAGAAAGTCCATGCCAGTAACAGACGAGATGCTGCCAGGCATTCCGTCTTATTTTCTTCCCAAACTATACAAGCTAAGAAAATGAAAAGAGAGTGTCAGAGATACTCTCTGAACCACATCTGGTGTGTATGCAGTCATGGAAAACTGCGGGAACATCAAGAGCTCACTGACGGGCTTGAAAAACAGCCTTGGAATGTGAGAGTGAAACAGACTCAGAGACGTCCTTTAGCAAAGGAGAGGTGGAGAGTTCAACCAATTATTTTGATGCACAGAAAAATGGTGGGAGCTTTACTCCTGTGATCCAACAGCTGGATGTCCTTCTAAAAGATGCCCTTCTTGGAAAATCTCTCTGGTGTGGCATGTTCAGGATTAGATTGCAGATTCACAGAAAAGGCTATCCTGCTGAGTTTTCTTCGTGTTTCTTTGCAACTACGAAACATGCTTTGCTTCCAGAAAAATTTCATCTCCTGACAACCTAATCATACCCCACCTTCTCTGTGGCACAATGGCTTATTTCTGGCTCAGTTCTATAAAATTCTGACAGACCAGCTTTGGATTTAATCCAGGGGAGCAGAGTGGGGATGTGTGCTCCCTATTTCCACTGATAGAAAGGAATGGATGAATACCAGTTTGGATTGTATGACTACGGTCTTTCCAGTAATAAACATCTGCTGTACAGCAAAGAAAGACAGAAAAAACTTGTGCAGGGATATGGTATACAATTCAATAAAAATTACAAGTTCCTAACTCTAGAAACAGATCACCAACACACTCAAGTAGGTTTACCCACTCTGCACAGCCTTTAACAGCACTCCCCAGAGAAATTAACTTCCTAGATAAACACATTTTTTAAAAATAACACTAATTATATTCTGACAATTTTGGTGTGTTTGAGTAGAAAATAGAACTGTTACATATTCATTAGACATGGAACAACTCTAAGTGTTGTGCCACACCATTAATATTTATTTTACTGTCTTTTTTTTTCTCCTGTAAAAAAGTAATACAATTTTTCAAACCATCAGTTCACATTACTAAAATAGAAAGAAAAAAAGAACAAAAACGTGATAGGTGAAAATGAAACACAAAAGGCCTTAATTCAGTGAGTAATAACTTACATAATTTAGTACAAGAGGGCAGGAGTCCTGTCACTGAGGTCAAAAGAAATAATCACACACTTTAGTTAGCTCTGTACCCACACACCTTGCTGACATTTCCAACCAATTCTCACTTGGAGGGAGGATTACTGGAACCTCTGTTACTCCCTCTGTCTTCTGCTGGGGGTTTTCAGAGCAACAGAATGAGACATATGATCTTCTCCTAAGAGTCCAGTTTATCTTCACCAGGAAATAAACACACCAGTCTCTGACTGGGACAGATGAGGTGAACAACAATTCCTTCAGCCGGCGCCACAGAGTGCAGTCCTTGGAAATCATAACTAGTAAATACAGAGATTAAAACCAGTAATGTCTCTGTGTGCACAGCAGCTGGGTGAAATGAATCACCTGGACAAGAAATCAACAGAGTCTGCCAGTGCTCTTTGTCAAATTAGAGTATAAAGTAAGAAGAAACTGTGTACAAAGCAATGCAGCAAAGCAGCAGCCGCTTGGATAATATTTTACTGCAAGAGCAATCTGCATAGCAAAGATTACTGAGAATTAATCTTGTTTTCTAAATACATTTAGTGTTTGTACACAATGTTCCATTTACACTGGGAATGGGTACTGTGTACCTGCAGAACTTGAAATAGTTTTGTTAATCCCTAGGACAGCCAGCTGCAGGAAATGATTTACTATGACAATACCACTCACAAAATAAGTTACGCGAAGGATTTACGGCAATTCAATATAAGCAAAGCAAAACACTGCTTTTTGAAGGGCATCACGGAAGACTATCTTTTCAACTTTGAAATAAAAATAAATGCCTTTTTTCACATCAGTAACAACCTCTCATGCATTTCCACATAAAAGCTTCTTAAGCTTTGAAACGGTGTATTTAAGGTAATTGTTTTATCTGCTAAAAGAAACAGAAAAGGTAGGAAAAATTTTGTTCTTTCTCTTTACCTTTCCTCCATTAGAACACTTGGTGCATTTTCCTACATAATTACCTAAAATAAGCTTATCTACTTTAAAAATGTAACAACCGAAATATGCATTTACCTCTTGCCATTCTTTTTCTATCCCCCTACAATTTAAGCTGTAAAATCATGTTCTGAAGCCACTAAGAGTAATATGACATCTGTGAAATGATGCGTTTTGTTTCTAATGCATGCACTCAGCTGCAGATTTGACTTTGGAGTACTTAATTCTGAAATATCTAAAATAATCCAAAGTCCCAGAGAAATGGCGCTAAAGCATCCAGAACTCTGTTTTCATTAGGAAAGGGTCACGGTAAGAAACGGACCGGACACTCCTCATCCTTTTCAGTTCTACTTTGTACCAGCTTCCCTGTACTCACAGAAGCTACACAGCATCTTTGCTCCACACTATCCCAAGGCTCACATAAACCTGGAGAGGAAAGAGGCTAAGAGAGTTTTAGGATGAACTGTCTCAAACAGTAGATACGGTAATGGCATGCAAAGTGGAAAGGCCAGGCACAGAGCTGTAACCTAAGATGAATATGCCTTGTAAGAAGGCGGCCACCTTGTGCTTATACTACAATTTCCATTGCCTCATTTCTTGTCCTCCTCATCCTGTTACTCCTAACTTCTGGGGCAAGACCCACAATCCCTCTTGCAGCCCAGAGTCTGAGCACAGGATTGTTTCAGCATCCACAACACACAGAGCAATGTGACATGGAAATGTCAGGGAGAGGCTGCAGCTTTGATTTAACCCACTTCTTTAACCTAGGAGTGAGGAGGGAAGAGGAAAAAAGTCCCAGACACTCACATCCATAACAAAAACGTTAGGTGTTTCTCAGGTAGCCACGCTAAGACTTTCTCTGAGCCTTGGCAATGTCTCCAACACTTTCACAAAAACAGAACTGGGAAAAAAATATAGTTTTCTTCTTGCAATATAGTCTATTTTTAACTTGAGCACTGCAACCATCCAACCCCATTTACCAGCTTCTTGCTTTGCCTGTTTTAATACCTGTATGATCTCAGCAATTGATTCCAGAGACAGCAAGAGAAGACACAGCATCTCATCACCCAGAGCAGACATCAGCATCCAGACGAAAAACCTGTTTGCTTGACATGCTTTTAACTATTGGTGATTTACTTAATCAGGTCTCACAAAGAAGCAAATTAAACCCACAGCTATTAGAAACAATGACTTCTTTTTAATAGAGACAATAACTTTGCCCAGGCTGGCTGAATCCATTCACTGTCTCTGTGATTTCCCTCTGGTTGTACATTGTAGTCAAACTCTCACATACAGGCACTTTAGCTTTGTTTCTGTAAGGCCTTTTTAATAAAATTAATACTATTGCAAACTCACTCCTTGACTCTGCCAAGCAAACACCATGACCCTACTCATTAAATTGTAGAGCCATTCATGCCCAGAATAGTAAATTCACCATCTATTACAATAAAAAATAAAATCCTAAGGTATCCCAAAATTTGGGCAGTTATTCAAAGTTTTATTTTCTTCTAATAAACACATAAATCAAAAACAGAACCACAGGGTAAGATGCTAAATGCCTAGTTATTGATGAAGGCATTCCTAGAATATTTTACTAATGGCTCAGACTTGATGAATATTTAAAAAAATCCTAGTGATTTTGCTTAAAAAACATTTAAAAAGTGCTCAACACACTGGCAGGAGAAATATATTATAAAGTGAAAACTACCCTTTAAATAACGAAGAAATAGAGCTAGCCAGGTAGAGGCTGGAGGGAGACAAATTATGAAACCCTTGTCAACCCCACTGAAGCAGCAGCAGCACTGGAGCTGTCAGAGCCAAGCTATGGGACCACACTGCTGTGGATTAAAGACAGCAAGTCCAAAGTCAAGAGAGACCATATTTAGCCCAAAAAGCAGGACATGCTTATGTACCAGGACTTTCCCCATGAACAATGCTCATTAATCTGTGTCAAGGGTATATTTTAAATGGTAAATCACAGACAAGCATATTTTCTAGCCAAATTACCATATAATTCCTATTAACTACCATTTGCTTCAGCTGGGAACTTGGTACTAACTCTTCTACTACTCTCAGAAATATGGTATACACACTTCTTCTCTCTCCCTAAATAGACTTACTGTTGCACTATCAATGACCATCAGTAATCGAGATCCAAGATCATGGGATATTTTCTTCTAAAAAAATACGTTTTTCTGTGGATACAGCACAATTCTGAAGCCTGGTATCCCTGGGATGTGCATGTTAATAAGAACATGAAAGTTAAAATGAGTATTTCCCTAGGTTCCCATGGGAACACCACCACTTACTTCCAGATCTGGATAGTTTCAAGCTACTGGGTTAAACACTTAATAAAACATATCTAAAAAAGTTATTCCTAGATTTTTCTGTGGCTTCCCAATTACTGTTCATTGGAACTAATGGCTCAAAGGGTAGAGAACCATTAAAGCACAGGGGAATTTAGGAAACAGCATGCTAGTGAGGCCAAGGACACAGGAAAAACACTGGAAAGTAGACAGAGGAGTTTCAATGTTTGAAAAGATAGCTCAACTGTTTAGGAAAGGAATGGAGTGACACTCATCAGTGGTTATTTATGCACTCTTTACACTGTTTTCTAAGAATACCCAGTGCTGCCTGCCATGGGTTTGCTGTCCAGCCACTTACAACTCCAACCACACATACCCAGCTTCTAAGTGAAAAACCTTCTGTAGTTCAACACAAGCCACGTGGGGAGAAATTTGTCATCAATTTGAGATAAAGAAATTCTGACTTTATTTCTGATGCACTGGGAAAGATGAGAGGAATTCCAGGAAAAAAGATCTAGCTAAAGCTGGTGAAGTGTTGGACTTGGCAGTGCTGGGTTAATGGTCAGATTTGATGGTCCAGCCTGAATGATTCCATGATTCTCTACTTGCTACAGAAGAATAAAAGCATAGAGGGAAGTTGCATTCATAAATTGACACGTCTCCAGTCTTTAGAAACACTATCCACACACTGCATGTAGATTCCTGACTGTGTACAACTGCATTCTCTCCCTATGCTTTCCATATGCATTAGGACTTGCAGCCTAAACCAGAACTTGATGTCCACAAGAGGCTTTCTTTTGATTGCTACTTCATTTCCCTTGAGTGACTAGACTATGGAACAGATCCTGTCTTCTCAGGATCACAGATTTGTTAGCAATAATTACAACAGACTAGTTGCAAGTTAACCAAAAAGTTCATGAAAACAGAATTCTCCTTTTGAAATTAAAAATATCAGGGGCTCTTACATGGAATAGCAAGAAAGTCTTGGTAAGCATTAAACAAACAGATGAGACAAAAAATGTGTTAGACACTTATAACACTTCATACAAATGTACCCTATTAATACAGAGATTTCTCAATTGCACTAATTTTTAAAGAAACAAATCCCTGAAGACAAAAGAAGTAGACTAATAGAATTATATCTACTGTGCTATTTTTTAAAAATGAGAAAGATAAATAAAATTAGAACTTAATCTAGAAAACCACTGGGATAACATAAATTAGGTTCTTGGGAAAATACAGATTTGGACAATAAGAGAAGCTGTGTTTCAATTAAAGCCTTTGATCATTCAAGATAAGTATACTGGAAAATGAAATTTTCTGCTTTATTTGATTTCTTTAGGAAATAATCTATTTCTTCTCTGTTTCTACTCAAAGTACCAGAAAACCCACCCTAAAAAGACACAACTAAAGTCTCCCACTGTTCCCTTACTGAACACAAGCTTTTCTCCCAGCTCTGAAATCAAAATTTCTTATATCAGTTACTTCATCCATAGTGTATATTATATATGCTGCTACAGTGCTCTAACATTTCAATTTGCTTGTGGTATTTTCAACATTTCTTTAATTTCTTTGTAAGAATACACAAATAAAAACTGTCTGTTTACTGAACAATAAAACAATAAAAAACCCTCTATCTTCCTTCTAAACAAAATCTTCATTATTCTTGCACAGACTTCCATTTCTTATTGCATAGAAAACAAAAAAAATACTACAGATGTCTGGAAAGGTATCCTGCAATGAGAAACTTCAGGATATTTATTTAATTTCTTAGATTGAAGGTAAGATTGGGACTCGACCCTTTCATATAATACCTTTCAGTAAGGTGCAGACACAGACATAAAATACAGCACGTGGAGATTGAAGTCAAGTCAGGAATAAAACACAGGTTCTTTTAAGCAATAGAGGTAATCAGATACCAAGATAACTTACCATGGGAAGTAGCAAGACTACTAACACAGAGTCATTAAATCAAATTTTCATGTCTCTAGCTAAAAGATACACCCTAATATAAGCACAAACTCTTGACTCTACAGCATTCAGTCCCTCAGTCAACCCCCTGTACTCCAGAACCAAAGTCCAAAGGTGCAGGAGTTGCACAAAGCCACAGAGACCTGGTGACCAGAAGCACGGAACGGTGTCATCTGTCAGTCCATTCCTCCTTGGTGACATTGCAGTGACAGTTTCAAGAGCAGTTGTTTCAACCACTCCTCATGTTCCTCACTATGACGAGAGGAAAACAGACCCACTACTAACTTGTATGGGAATAACAGGATTAGTTAGAGTCATGGAAACAAAGTAGGGTGCATTATACCATTCTCAAACCACTGCCTTTTAGTAATTTTGAAAATCCCAAGGGAAGCAGTGGTGATAAAACCCATGCAATTAAGTTCTGTTGACCACATGAACTGTGGAACAGGCTCCCACTGCCCCGAGTGAAATAAAATGGCTTCAACAAGGATCTTTGATGGAGGGGTCCCTCTGTTGCCCACACTAGTCAGGATCAAATCAGTCAGAGCCTGGAAGCACATCAGCCTTCTACTCAATCCATGGTAGAATCCATCAAGCAAAATACAGATGGCAAAAATTAACTTTATAAGCCCTATGATGGGCACAACAGTTAACTGTACTTTAAATTATGGATGGTCACCAACTGGGACATTGGACTAGAATAAGATATGTACACCAGTAATCATGACTGTCCACTTCAGAGCATTGTTAGCAAACAGTTATCTTCAGGGATTGTTTATACTTAAAACTATTCATTTATGCTGACATTTCAGATTGAACTTAAAATATTAGCTCCTGCACTTACCGTATTCTGCAAGCATTTGACTGAAAGAACAAGCAAAGGAAATACTAAGGTAAAATGGATATATCCTGAAACGGACTTCAAGAAAGCAAATTGCCACACCACATTATTGTATCCTTCAAGTGACGGTCTTGCCATTGTGGTATTTCAGGATTTGGTTACCAGCATTAAAGAAAAAAAAGATTATGGTTTTTTTTGAGCACACTTATCAGACAATGTTTATAATTTTTTTTATTGAGGAATTAGCAATAACAGCTATCTTGCAGCTTGACAGTTCTTTAAAAGTTTATGAAGATTTGGCATCAGTGGCAGACCCATTTACACTGTGCAAAAAGGAAAATAAACAATCAGGACACAGCAAGCACTGAATATTTTCAGTGCACGTTCCAGCCCCAGAAAACAAAAGAGCCATTTTTCTTGTGTTGCAGTTTGTCACCCTCCCAGTACAGACTTGTAGATTTACACAGGAGGCGGGACAGCACCAATCCAATCTTAAAATATCTCAATCATTCAGTCTTTTTCCTTGACCCAACTTATCACTTATCTTCACAGATCACAGCAGTTTCACCAGGATGCTCTGTCTTCAATTTCTTACGAGATGGCTCTCTGGGGAGCAGAGCTGTGCAGTGCTCTAAGGACCGGGCAATTTCATCAATTGTCCATTTGTCTTCGTGAAGGGCGTGTTCCTCCAGCGTGAACGGCCCCTGCTTGGTGCGGGTCAGCTCCTGCATAGTGGCACAGGTAGAGAGTTCTGCAGGAAGAAAAAGAGGAATTGGGAAAAGTCCATGGATAAACTTTAAAAGCTTAACCATTTGCGGCTCACTTAAAATGTATTTTTAAATGTAGCCTTCTACATTATTCTGCTTTGCCTGAGAAGGAAGTTGACGAAGATTTATCACTCATTTATATCTTCTTAAATGCAAGCCCAGGAAGTCCTTTGATTTCAGTAGATCTCCGGAGTAGTAAAGAGTTCAGAATCTGACAGAAAGTTGTCAAAAATTTTCCCAGATTTAGATCAGAATGAAAAGAGAGGAAATAATGTCATAAGATGTAAACAGAACATTCTGCATTCACAAGTGACCATGAACTATTTCTCCACAGATTTTGAGGCGTTAGCACTTCTTGCCTTCAAGAATAATTTTTGACATTTTTATCCTGTGCTGCCTATCAGGATAATATAAACTAAGATAAGGAAAAATAAAAAAATATATACAAATGCTCTGCTGTGTTAAATAAATACCAGCAGGACATAATTACATAACGAGGGGGACAAAACATACCAGCAACCAGAGCTGACTTGTAAGTGCACAGGTACACTAAAATAATTTCTCCCATCCTTTCTGATGCAGGAAGATTTTCACTGCATTTTCAATTTTTTAAAAGAAACCAGTTTCAGACAGACTTTATCTTGGTTTATCATTAAAAGGCTAAACATAAGCCAGTATGATCAGAAGGCAGTAACAGAAACTTTGACTTGCCTAAGCACAAATAACAACATTGAAATTCATAGGGTTATCCAACATTACTTGCCTTCTTGAACTGCAAATGTATAATTTAAAAAAAGAATTGGAAATGGATTATCTATTCTCCATCATGCAGTTTGACAGATATAGAGCACAAAACAAATAACCCTGTGGGAAAGCAAAACTATTCACAGTTAAGGCAAAGCAGAAAGAAAACACTAGAAAAATCATCACCAATGTAGAAGTCTTTCCAGCAGATAGGGTTTATTATGTGCATGGTAATGTTCTGTTCAATCTCTTTTCAAAATGTGATGAATAATGTTTAAATGTTTAAAAAGACAGTGTCCTTTTTCTTCTTCTTATCCCTAATCTGAGTTAGCTTTAACACATGGAGGAGGAAATAAAAAAAATCCCCACCTTGCCCTGCATTATCTTACTGAGTGCTATTGCCTGCTCCACTTTTATCCCCCAGCCCCCAAGGTCCCCTGGCAATTATTCAGCCTTCATTCCCCCCATGCTCCCAAGAAAATTACCTTAGTATATAAAAACAAGTGATAGCACTACAATTCTGCAAAATAACACATAGGTCTAGTTCCTGGAGATAGGCAAAATGACAGAATTTCTCCATAAACACACACTCACTCCTTAAATTGTCCTGGTTTTTTTTCATGCCTACCTTTGCCAATGTCACTGACCAGGCTCCTGACATAAAAGCCACCGCCACATTCAACATCTGGAATGTTAAAAGTGACATAGTAAATTGCCAGTGCAATGTGAAATCTACTTTACATAGAAACCGTGCCCCCACACAAATGTAAAAATGAGCTAAGCAAACAACCCAGTGATAAAATATTTATAGGATGCACCATCAATTATTCATCCTGTAACATATGTGCGGGTGAGATTGCTAAGCCAGACAGGAGGGAAAGCAAATAAAATGGCAACTGAACTAACTCACTGGAATTTAAGTACTTGCTGTGGTATGTGAACAAATGCTTCAATCCTATTCATTTTAAGCATTTCAGAAGGCTGATTCATATTTCTAATGATGAAGGCAAGTTATTTCAAGTACTGCCTAAACTGACTACCAATGCTTTTAAGATACTGCAGGCAGGCAGCTGCATAAAATTTTAAAATTCACCTTTAACTTTCCCTGCTATCTCGGGTCTTCCCTTCCCCCTCTGCCAGTGATCAGCTACTAGTCATTCAACCAAAAAGTAAGAGCTGAAGTAACACAGCACTGAGCTCTGTCACTCATACCTGCTCATCATGTAACATCTGGTCCACCAGAGGACCACAGGTCAACTAGGCAGGCAGATCAATGCAAGACATTATCTTGACCTTACAGGAGCATCAAACATTTACAACAGTTCTTTTTGGTTTATTTATTAATGTGCTTCTTAATGTACTATCCAAGTTTCTTGATGTATGACAGAAGGAAGGATGAGATCCTGCCTCCTCAACGAAGAAAGTGGTCTGACAGTAACTGATACTGGTCCCTGCTGCGCCCTGGGAGAGATGCCAGCAGGGCTGGGCATCTCTGTAAAAGAATGGGCAAAGTGGAGTAAGCAGACCTGAGACAGGAATGAGCTGGAGGTTGCAAAATCATGGACAGATGCAAATAATCCCCTGACCAGTCTCAGAATTTTCCCTCACTGAAAGATTACATATAATCAGCTTAACTTAAACCCAAAACATGGTGCTTTTAATGCAAAGTGAAAGTCTCTGCACATGGGCTCACACCAAAATAAGCAGTTGAGTGAAATGAAACCCATTTCACTATCTTAGTCCCATTGTGAGTGTAAATAAACACTAACAAGCTGGGAGCACTGCTCTATGTAATAAACTTTGACCTTTACCCAGCGTGAACAGTGGTGGCTGGAACTGCTGGAGAGAAAGGCTGTACACTCTCACTGGTCGAGCAGGCTTTGCTTCAACTGCTTCTCCCCTCTTCATCAGAGTTGAAAGCCTTTCTCCATCCTTCTTCAAAGCAGAATAGCTGATCAGACAGAGCATGAAAATGCGTGTCATACGGTTGTAACAGAACAAGCTTCCCATTCTCTAGATCCTGTTAATATTGGACTGGAGTAGCATTTTACTCCTCTCCAAGTACTCACAAAAAAACCACAAAATCTCTTGGACACAGAATCATCTCATTTGACAGCAAGTCTATAAACTGGAAAAGAGGAGATGGTCCTATATTTATCTCTTGCTGTACAGATTTAAAAGTGTTTCATCACTCAATTTGCAGTTTATGAAATAAAAGGGTTTCTATCAGGGTTACAACACTTGCATCTGCCTCTAACATCCTGTCTCTCAGAAGTCTGCAGGGCATGCTCTGTTCTAGCATTATGTTGAGCTGAGCACTGGGAGTCGCTCAGACAACTCCTGTAGTTCTGCATTGCACCTTTCCTTGTCTCACACCAGGGTCTTTCCTGAACAGCAACTTCCAAGTTATGTACCCATGTTCTAGGGTGTTTAGGGAACCATTACAGAACCAAAGAAATTGATTTCACTGATTATATGGAACTTTACCCAAAGCCCCAACTTTGGTCGTGACAGCAAGATGACCACAGAAAAATCAAAAAAGGTCTTGCTCAAATTAATAGAGAGCAATTTGAAACAGGTCACATGAAGCAGAACACGTACAGAGTTCCAGACCTTACAGGGCTTACATTGGAACCACGGTAAGTGACATATGGCAAATGCAAAGGAAAGCATGTTAGCTGAAATCACCATAAAAGCCATCTGTCACAAGCCAAGTGCTTGCACATTGCCAGCTACTGTGGCTCACCTGACCAGAAGAAATTTGCTCAGTCATTCATCACTCATTCACACTCTAAGGTTGCAGAAAACGAATTCAAAGTCATTTAAGGCACTTCCACAGAGATGTCAGGAAGATTGGAAGGCAGGACAGAAGCCATCAAGCCCTGCAAAGCTGTTCAAGACTTTTGCTGCTTGACATTTACCCAAAACACCCACAGACTCCAGGTCACCATTTGCACTCAATCTCCAAATGGGCATGACCTCCACTTGCAAATGTTAAACTTCTGACTGCCTTGCCTCTATCCTCTTGCCAAAACATGTCTCAATACTTCTGGGAGAACTGACTTCTGTTGGCAAGTCCTGACAACAGAACAGAGCAGAACACAACTGTCAAGATTGTCTGAATATTGTGGAACTTACAGTGGAGGGACTTGCATGATGTGCCCCGTGAATTTTTGCAGCACATTTTCAAGATCTCCTTTTGTTACCTGGTCTGTAGAAAGAAAATAGTCAGTATGTTAGTACTGATTATTCACATGGCACTAATGGCATCAATCACGTTCCGCAAACAGGTACAAATCAGAGTTCCCTCTCATGTGAATTTAGCTTGAGTGAAAAACACCAAAGAAAAGAGAAAAAACAGAATGTAGGTAGGAGTGTGAATTATCACAAAAAGAGTGGAACAAACTGTCTGTCCAAGGTGATTAAGACAGTCTGGACACTTTCAGAAGGGCAGAAATTCTCATATACACAATTTTCTTCTGCAATTTCCCTCACCTGAGGCTGCAAATCTATCTTTCTTGGGAACTAGACCAAAACTACAACATTTGGCACATTCTAATTTTTGTTAAAGCACCAAAAAGAACAAAATGCTCATCTAACCTTGGGAACTTCTCTTTAAAAGTACCTAACTGCTGGTGAAAACACAACAGATAATTAGAGAACAAAACCATTGGGTTTTGTGGGTTGTTTGTTTTTGGTTTTTTTTTTTTAGTGAAGAAGATTGTACCTGGAACAACACATCAAATTTCCCTGTCAAACTTGCAAATGCACACCAGGGTATAGTTACATACTAAGTAAGGTAATTTTACTAAAGAAATCCTGTAAAAGACAGCTGTTTTAGGCAATCTATTTTAAGAGTACACATACACATCTGTCCCATTTTTATTAAAAGGCTATAACCTAAGTAGTTGATTGCATTGGTCCTTTGAAGCTCTATTCAACAGATATGACATTCACCCCTAATTTGTTTAGAGAGTGCAAACACAAGATCTGTGATCACAATGCACTTCAGTGCATTTCTACTGTCTAGGGCTTCACTAGTCCTGTTTCTTATAAGTTATATTCAATTAGTGTCACCCTGCTAAGTCAACAGGGTTCTGGAACAGAAACCAAGTAAATTTATTTATTGGGCCTTCATTATATTTTGGAACAGATCTTTAATTGCAAGCCTTACAAAACAGATGTACTTCATGCTGTAAGTAAGTAAGATGAGATTTCTTTTCACAGCAGCTTTAGGAGATGGTATTGTGGTACCTCAGTCTTGCAAAGCACACTTTGCAGCCTCAAGAGGAGGTATGTCCCTAGGCCCAAGCAGCTGTCCCGAGAAGTGTTATTGACAGTAAGGTTGGAAGACCTTGGCAAGAGGCACAAAATTCAGTCAGGGATGCTGAGAAAGACCAATTTACATCAGAATACAGACTTGGAACAACAAAATCAATTGTATAGTAAGTCTGAATCTTCTGAAGAGTTTCTTACATTGTTATTTCAATCTTTTGTTTCTATTTAGCAAATTTCTATATCACAACAAAACTACACGGTGGAAAGTTAGCATGACCCAGTTCTATGACAATGATCCTGTCAGCCTTCTTGTGAAGCCCAAGTTGCTTCATGTTAGAATTCAGTATTTGAGACCTAAGCATAAGTGTCCCTGGGGGTTCTCTTTCCAATTTTCATCCCATGAACCGCATTTGTGACAAAGGCATTTAATGAGAGGCCTGAGTTCAGTTCTGGCTCTGATCTCATATTCTCCGATTGAGAAGTTACATGCAGCCTCTGAGGAAGTCACTCGTAACATAGGCAACCTCTGTCTCAGGAGATAAACAAAAAATCCCCACGTGAGGAATGATGCATTAAGCCATTAACAAACAAACGTTGTGTGGTGTGTAATCAAAGTAAATATTTACAGATGAGTTTGCTAAGATCTAGAATAAATCATATTTGTCTTCTGCAATACATCGTGGCACAAGCTGGCCAGTATTACATTCTGAAAACCTAAACCCATGTGGTTTGTTGTTCGTGTAAACAGGCAACACTGCCTTTGTGTTAATGGATTGTACTGGATTCTTGTCCTCTCCTAGAACAACATGCAAGCTGGTGGAGCTTTTTCCAGCACTCCAGAATGTTTTATTAGTCTTCTCCCAAACAGTTTAACTATGTCTAAACTCTGTATTTGTTCCAAGCACCAGCTTGGACCCGTGGTTCTGCAGGGCTCTCTGAACCATCTTTCAGCTCCCAGTCACTACATCCACAGCACAGGCAGAGGGGAATGTGGTCCTGCTGCCCAGAACTCTTTCCCTTCAGGACCCTGGCCACAGGTCTTCCTCGTGCAGCTGTGGGGTTGGGTTTATGTTAACAGCTTGTCTGGTCAGCAAGTTGAGGGCAGCATTTGGACTCAGCCCTCCATCAACTCGAATATGAACACATCCATAAAGGCAAATTAGCATGAAATGTCCCAAAATGTGCTGTTTGACTTTCTTCTCCACTCCCTGAGAGTAAAGGGTTGAGAGACATTTCTGCAGGACACCTCTGACACTGCCCTTGCTAAAGAGAGTAACCTATTCCTCCCAAGGTCCTCATTCTAAATACTAAATATCCTCAGTCTGCTCTATTGCAGACCATGAGTCTTAGCTGGAAGCTGGCCTCAAAACTGCACCTCTGTGTCCCTCCAGGGAAGGCTGTGGAGGCTGCCCCCCTGATTCACAATGATTTCAGTAAGGACTTTCAAGGTTTAGCTCACGGGATAATTTCATCCAGTCACCAGGAATAATGACAACCTTAACTCAGAGCAAAAAGGCTGTACCTGCTCTGAGGACACTACTTGGAATACATTCCATTCAAGACTCTTTTCTAAATTTCCTCCTAAGCCCTTAGACTGGCAGTGTAGTTACATGGTTTCTGCACAGGCTCCGCATCTTCCAGTGGATCATTCCTTATGAATCTACCAGCATCCCAAAGTACCCAGAACTTCTGGCCTCCAGTGCTTCTAAAAACATTTAATATAAGGCTATTAGCTTCTAACAACAAAAATTCCAAAGAACAGTTGTGTGCTTCTGAACACTGGTGACTGTTGATTTTTTTTCCTGCTATAAAGGAAGGAAAATAAAGTTACCAAACCATAAGGTGCCAACTGTGCCACAACCTCAAGAAGCCTCCACTGAAGGCTTGTTAACAAACAACACCTAAACAGAACTCAAGAATTATCCATGACAGTCTAACAAAAGTACAGCAGATGATCTCAATTCCACCTGGCCTGGCACAAATTATTTGAAAACAGACAAGTAGAATGCTGAAATTACTACATTTTCCAAATCATTCAGGTAGCTCTGTTAAACATATATTTCAGCATAATCAGCAGAGACCTGCAGAAAATCCTCATTAATCCTGTTCTCCATATCTGGATATGGCCTGTAGGCAGCTGGGAGGAAGTGGGTTTCAGAATGCACATCCCTATGCATAGTTACGAATATTAAAAATGGGCTACAAACATTACTGTGCTCAAAAAGGCATCAGAAGAACTCTAAATGCTAGGTGCTTCCAAAGTCAGCATCTGGTAGCCTGGCAGCAGTATGAAACCATTTCAGGCGGAAATGCAAACTCATCTGATAAGAAACAATCAAAAAAACTATGAGAAGTTCAGGAGGAGTTAAAACCAAGGAACTCTTCAGTACATCCTTTCATTGTGACTAACTGTACAGTTTGCTTCCTCAGCTGCTGTCTAGGGACACTTTGAGGACTAAAATGTAACACTTCTTATAGTTAAGACAGCTGGCACCTTTCTGCAGGCACTTTCCTCTTGTGGTCCAATGGAGTCATTCAAGAAGAGTTTTATATAACTTGAAACTGTTTTAGTGCCCTTTCTCTGCAATAAGGCCCAATCCTGGCACAGCAGGATTATATTCCCTAGCAGACGCTCTGCTTCTCCCGAGATCCTTGCAGGTATCAAAGGAAAACTGCAATTCAGCTCAAATATCTGGTTTTGGTAAAGGGTTAGAGATTAGGGATGTTGGGCCACCCAGAGTACCCTGCAGAAAACCAAGCTGACTGGGAGAAGACGAGAAATATCTGTCTTATTAGAATGGGAGGAAGGAAGGAAATACAAAACATGTAGGTACCACGGAAAACAAAAAAGGAATATGCATGTTCCCTCCTTTTCTTTCCGAAGAAATCAAATCTGACTGATTTACACCAACATGGAAAGCAACTGAGACCAATTTCATGAGCGTTTTCTTTCTACTCTCAGTCTCAGTAGAAGAGAAATACTGCTCTTCATGAGACCACTTGAAGAACTGCAAATGCAACTGATCTTAGTTTAAAATGATTAGCAACCCAAAAAAGGGGGTATTTTTAACCCAAGTAAGTTCTCCAAGCACACAGTCTAACAGAAAAGCTAAACCACCATAACAGAGGAGGTGGTGCAGAGGTGGGAACTACTGTAACAGTAGAGCCAGCGAGAGAAATGCACTTGAAAACACTAAATTCTATCTGCAGTAAACAATACAAAATAAGAAAAGTAAAACCAGAGTCACAAGAAACACTTTTTTTTTTAATTTAACTATGGGATTTGCATTTACTTAAAATGGTATTTCACAGCTTACATATGAGCAAGTATCTGCAACGAATACCAATTAGTGCAGCAGAACCACAACGTTCCACCTTGAATGAACCAAGAAAGTGTCCTCTCCAACCATCATGAAGCATTGGCAACTCCTAACACCATGTGCATGCTCAGCCCAATTCTTCAGAAGCTCAGAGAGATTTAAAACTTGATCCTGAAGAAGAAGCAAATGATCCAACACCTCTGAATAACACTACCTAGTAAATAATACTATTTAGAATGATCCATCATGTTAATGTGGACAAGAAACTCATGCTTGCCTGTCTCATACAAAAATTAAAACTGCAAAAGAAAGGAGACTGGGGGTGAGAAGTGAAATCCAGGCTACCTTTTTCATCAAGCTATTAAAAAAAAAGATAATTTACTTCATGTACCTATTACCAGGTACCACAAACAGTGTAGAGCCTGTAGAGTTGCTAAGCAACCAGTTACCTTTTTTTGTTTTTCTTTTTTACCCCCAGGCTGTGAAAGAAATAATGGCAAATACATTTACTGTGTCCCTGGTTAGTTCTACATTGTTTCTAAAATGCCCTGGGTATTGTGGAATGTCCACTTCAGCAAAGCCACAGTCAGGATGAGTTCTGAAGCCTTAAACTCTTGCACTGTGCTCTATGGGGCAGAAAAATTCATTTATTAAAGATGTTACAACACAGGCTGCAAGCAAGAGCAAGATTTGGTAGGTGACCATACGAAGAATGTGGTTTATGCCATTCTCATTCTGTGCTGAGCAGTCTGTAGTTAAAGGGAAGATCCAGGTACTTTATTCCTCCACTGGTCTTGAAGGGTTTTACTAAAAGAGCACTCATGGGACTATACACAGAGAGAGGAAAATGTTACTGGACACAGCACGTCATTTGTCAGCCTGTCAAAGATTTAAAATGACACAGTCCTGCCCAATTCTATTTTCTCCCTCCTAATCTAATGCCTGGTTTGCTTTTTTTCCAACAGAAATGAACACTTGCGTTGGACATAATTGCATGAAGCTGGTTTGAATTACATGAGCACTTAAGTTGAAGATGAAATAATCTTAGTTTAATTTCACATTTAAACTTAATTCAGAGTCCCAAACATCTCTTCCGCTTTTCTATGACAGAGACCATTTATGCCTTCAAATTACATCAAGTGTATAGATAATTTATGCTTACCATAAGGTTTTTCTTCAGTTACTTTTCCTGTAGCATCTAATGTATCAGTAGCTTTGCCCAGCATTCCAATGGCCGTGTACTTCTGGGAAGGAAGAAGAGAGATGGAGAGACTAGTGAGTCAGGTGTTCAAGGTTGTTTCTTCTCTTCTTTTTCCTTTTTTTTTTGATATAAAGACTGCAACTACCAATTACTTCAAATCAGAACAAGAAGGATACTACCTGAGTAGTCAATCCAGCAACTTTGGGTAAGCAAAAGTCAAGAGGGAAAGACATGGAACTAAACAAAAGTAAATCCTGTTACACACCCCTGTGATTTTGGTTTTAGAAACCCAAGTAAGAAGCAACGTGGAATCCAATTTTTACTATAAATACATCAATACCATAAAGAAAATAATAGGATGGTAAAATCAAAGTCTCTGTGGGGTGTCATATGTCATTGTTGAAGCAAGGCACATAGAGTACCTTTCACAGACAATTTTTCTGTTCCTTTGCACATTAAAAAAAAAACATACAAAGATCTTTACTTGTGAAAACAAAACACCCATTTCCAAGGCAAAGCATTGCAACAGTTCTGCCAGGAAATGCAGTGATATGCAATAGCCTGAAGCTGGAGTTTTGATCACTTGGAATCTGCTAAGGACCTTGTGACCAGCACAAGGAGTGCAAGGCCACTGAGCAACACCTCTGCTTGTCATGAGTTCTCTGAATATTTCTGTTTCAGGGTTTTTCAGGGTTCTTCTCTAAGAAACTGTTCAGCGTACGTGTCTGTAGTTTGCAAGAAGGAACTGACCTGTTCCCAGGACAGTAGCTCTCGTTCTTATTGCATTTCACCTGCTGCCCCCCTTTTTCATGTTTTCACCCTAAGAAGTGCCATGCTGTGGGCATAGGGCACAATCTCCTGGAGCTGACAAGACTCCCCAGGAACCAGTTGCTCCATGTCTTGTCACAAGGCTACCAACACCCGAAGACTCACTCTCTAACGTGAGTTTAGGTCAAGTTTGCAGATACCATCAGGGATTAAGATCTGTGGTTTGATCCACTGCCTATGCCACTCCATTTCCCTCAGCTTCCTATGTTAAATCCAGAAGCCTTCAAAACAAAGCCTCAGAGAGAAAAATCAAAGTGTTCAACACGCCTACATCCCAGTAACGTTTCAATTAACTTCACCCCCAGCCGAGTTAATACAAATTTGAACCAAGTCATAAAAGGATGTATCTTTTAGAAACTGGTTGACCAAATTCGACTGGAACACATCCAAACAAGCATAAGCACTAACATTCTACTCTTTGATGCAATGCATCCTTTTTCATGTACTTGCAAAGTACAAACAAGCTCAAGTAATAACAGTGTAGGCATATAAATCACACCCACAACATTGGACTACTAAGACATGCGTTGATTTTGTTCCATGTGACAACCTGCCACTTCTATGTATTTCTTCAAGCAACTGCCACAAAATGGCAGCAGCAGAAACAGTCAGACAAAAGGCAGCAGAGTGCAGACTTTAATATAAAAATAACTGTATTCTTTGCTTACTTCATGTGCTGGTTTTGGCTGGGATAGAGAAAATTTTCTTCATAGTATCTAGTATGAGACTATGCTTTGGATTTATGCTGAAAACAGTGTTGATAACACAGAGATGTTTTTGTTACTGCTGAGCAGTGCCTACACAGAGTCAAGGCCTTTTCTGCTCCTCATCCCACCAGTGAGCAGGCTGGGAGTGCACAAGGAGCTGTGAGGGGACACATCCAGGACAGCTGACCCCAAATGTCCATAGGGATATTCCAGACCATATGGTGTCATGCTAAACTATAAAGTGGGGGAAAGATGAAGGAAGGGGGGTATGTTGGGAGTGATTAGTGTTTGCCTGCCAAAAGCACCAATACACTTGACAGAGTCTGGCTTTCCTGGGAATGGCCGAACGCCTTCTTGCCCGAGGAAGTGGGAAATTAACTCCCTGGTTTGCTCTGCCTGTGTTCATGGCTTTGCATTCCTTACTGAACTGCCTTAAACTCAACCCACGGGTTTTATCTTTTTTTTTGATTGTCTCCCCCATCCCACTCAGAGGGGAGTGAGCAAACAGCTGTATGGTGTTTAGCTGCCTGCCAGGTTAAACCACATTAAACACTACATCAGGGCTACTTTTTCCCTAAATATTGCAGATGTATGAATCCTCTGATACCTCTGCAAAGGCGGGTATTTTAAAATAAAATTCTTGAAGTTTACGCACTTTTGGAATGCATAAAAAAGAAACAAAAGGAAGAATGGATGAAGGCTGCTCCACAACAAATATTTGAATTAACTTGCAAGCATATTATGTGCTTTCAGGACCATAAAATTGCCTGCTTTCCAAGACATTTAATGATCTGGTTCTGAACATTTAATAGCATAGCTAGAAAGAGACACTATTCAGCAATTATTCTAGAGGTTAATAAAAACATGTGAGCAGATCATCATTATAACAGCATGATGAATGATCTTAGCACTTCAGTAAAACTTTAAATCTGAAAAATTAAAACCTCACACTCCATCTTCAGATGTTTCCAAATAAAAATACTCATACTACTTCAGTTCAAATTACTTTCTTCCTCTTAATTCTGGTCTTGGCTATCTTGCTTCAGGCTGTCTGTTACAATAACATGTTATAGTTGACCTACCAGCAATAAAGAGATAATAACTGTATGAACAATACAATCCAAATCTCATCACTTAATCTCTGCAACAAAGGCAAAAAAGTATGCAATTTATAAAAAGAACATCCTTAAAAGTTTCCACTCCTTAGAGAAGCCTTTATAGAGTCACAAAATACTCAAGACATCAATGCAATAATCCACAAAAAAGGCTACAACGGGTCAGGAAATTAAGAATTACAGTTGTTTTATGATCAGTCTCTGGAATACCCTTGGGTACCTACAATTATATATCATAATTCTTACTAGCCTTAATAAAGTTTACTTTTCCTTTGCTAGGGTGCAGGACCAGGAGCTTGTAGAAGATAATATTAGAGTCCAGACTTAATCTATTGTTCCTCTTACTTTGCGCCAAAATTCAGCATTGACTCTCTCTAGACTCTCACTCACACTTGTCCTCAGAAGCACCCAATGGATTCTGAGTCACTTAAGTCTTCGGTGACCTTTTCTCACCTCTGTTGGCAATCATTTATTTCTTCCAGTTTTCTAAAATACATCTAGGAGCATTCTTCCTGTACTCTCAAATTACAAATCACTGCAGGAACACAGACAGCAACTGCTCACAACCACGCTGCCTTCAACCCACTCAATCTGAAACAAAAAAAGAAGGTAGTAGGTGTTGCAGGAGTGGAAAAACCTGGCAAGTGCAGAAAACATCCCTCTATTGGCAGCTCCTCACAGAACATTTTGCCAATCAACAGCCCCTACATCCTTGCCCTCTACTCATCTCAAGAGACCAGGACCCAAATCATTTAAAGATTAAAAGCAGCACCTCAACTTCACTATGGGATTCCACAAGGGTAGCACATTAAAAGCCAAGATCAAGCATTCCCAGTCACAACTCTCAAGTGCTGCAGCATTGTGCATTAATTCCAGCTTATGGTGGTGGTCTGCATGGTCCCAAAGCAGAGCCTCACAATTGTACAACAGCACCCTGAGCACGTACAGACCATCCCAAAACTCTCCTGCATCAGGGAATGGCTGTGTCTCTCAGCTCTTCAGAAAAACATCTTCTTGACATTATGGAAACCAAAACAAAGGGCAGCAAAGTGATCAGAAGCCCCTGAGCATAAGCAGCTCCTCTACTCACACTAGGGAGGAGATAGCCTTAAGAAGATACTTTACAGTGCCAAACCACTGCACTCTGTCAATGATAATGCACAAACTCTGTCACACGGCCTGGGGGATGTGCTGGATAAAACCTCAGCAAGACCAGACAGACAGTGAAATGCTTGGGCCGTGTGCATTTGCTACCATACCCATGACCAGGAAGAAACATGCCATAAAAAAACAGCACTGGAGAAAAAACAGGATTACAGGAACCCATAAGAAACAAATTACAAAAACTCTAATAAATCTCACAGATCTTGGGAACAGGAATTCTGTTTTAGAGTCACAACCACAGGGCACAGTCAACATTTTCATAAATAATAAACCATATGTTTACAATAATTTTTTTAGTAAGAGAATAGCTATAATTTGGCTTTTTTATTTCATATCCAGAAAAATCTTTAGACTAACATAGAAAGGGAAAGAATAGCCATAAAAAGAGAGAGGAAAAAGGCAAGACTTTATCAGTATACATATTTAACAGTGAAAGGAGGAAGAGGAGGAGGAGAAGGAAGAAGAATCCCCTCCCATTCCAAGGCAGTACAGCCAGCAGAGCTTTTAGCTGCACAGCCCACCGGCGGGGGGGGCGCTCCGGGAGGCTAAAGCCCCTGGGCTGACTGCCAGGCATGTCTGCCCCACTTATCAGTGCAAATGCCAGACAGACCATGGAACAGAGCTTCTCAGTTTAAACTGTTAATATATCAAGGTTTTATTTGGAAAGAAGCCAGAGAGTTGAAATCTTAAATTATAACATGTTTTAAAAGCTTTCTCAAACATGGAGAAGCAACACTTTAGAAGAGCTAGACAGAAACACAAGTAATTATGAAACAAGGTCACTAGTAGCTGTCAGGAAGATTTTAAGATGGCTCCCACTACAAGAATTTCCCAGGCAAGCAAACTCTCTGGAAGAGGCAGTTCATAAGAGTTCATCCAAGGATGACCCATTTTCTAGTCACAGCAGCAACTGAACACAGAAGTGTAAAAGGAAAATAAATAAAAAAAGGCTACGGTCCCCTGTGCAAGAGACTCAAAGCTGGGAATGAAAAGCCATATTGGATAGAAAAAGAAAGTCAATTTCTGTAAACTGATGTCTGCATGTGGCTAACAAGTTTGAGGGAACATAAAACAAACAAACAAAACCCAAGTGCTCTAGAGAACTTGACAGAAATCAGAGTGAGCACACAGCAGGCAAGCACTGATCGGAATTGGTGCTCCTCTGCCAAACCCATTCCATCTGCACTTACAGCTTTGCAGACTTAGGCCACTGAGATAATGAAGAGGCCTTAAACTCTCAGTTTTACAGTGACGTTCGGTTTGTGTTTAATGATTTCTAAAGCACAAATAACATGTTCTGGATTTAATATTTACATAACTTATTTTGCTGTTTGTATAACATAAGCAGCTACCAGTGGTTTCCAGTGTGCTAATCATCCACCAAAACCGAGAAGTACATAAGGTAGACAAGTAAGCTGGGAAAAAACCCAAGGGTTGCCATAGTTTCAATTATTTTCCAAAACAAAGCACTCTCACTAAGCAGATTCCAATATATTAAAAGCACAGAGTCCTAATCTCTTAAAAGCAGGTTGCACAGAGGGCAAAATACAGACTGCAGGGTGAGGGAGGAGTCGCATGTTTCACGATAGAGCAAATCCAAAATTATCAAACACCAAACATGTCCTCTTGATATACATAAACATTACAACTTCTCTACCACTAATTTTTTTCTCCTAAAAGAAAAAGCTGACTTTGTGCTAAGCCTGCACTACATTTTATTAACTGCTAGATGCTGTGATTGTACTGTCATTGCTGAAGACCTACCTGATCTTTACTTGTGGACTAAACAGGATTTTCTGACCTCTTATGTCAGCTTACTTACAAAGTTCTGCACAATGTTCAAACATGTGACCAGATTTTTCATGTGAAGGATTAGAACCAGCTGTAATAGGGGAACCCACAGAAGATACTTTACTTGTAGATCAAAGAAACTTTAAAGTGTCAGCTAAAAACTGCAGCAAGTTTAAATTCTGGTGTCAGAGAAAGTACAGGAAAGAGGGCAGGTGGGAGAACAATCCCAACAGTAACAGGAACGCTAAATCACCTGAGGTAGCACCAGGCCACATGTCATTTGTAAACAAAATATAGGCTCACAACATCCAAGAGGGGATGCAGATCAATGTGCAAAAGTGGCTGCAAACCCTTCTGGCACTTGCGCTCTGTGGAAACCTCTCTCACTCACCAAAATGTCTCAGGTTGGCTCTTAAATTTCATCCTCAGCTTAAGTACCCGTTTCCTTATTCTGTCCTCTAGCACCCACATCACAGATAAAACAAAATAAAGACAACCTCCAAATTCTATTTGGGAAACAGAGTTTTAAGGAAATACATAATTCTCTGCCCAGAAATATAAGTCCTTCCAGAGAGGTTAGACTTGATAGCTACATACAGATACAACTGAATGCATGAAAGCCTGAATTCAAAGGCATTGCTAAAGCCAAGATGCAGCAAATTCTAAAAGGCACCTTTTAGAGCACCTCCAAATTACTAGAAATGAACACTAGGGAAAACAACGGAGAATGGCCAGCTTAAAATCAGCTACCATTCTTTTTATTTTCTGTTATTTTTATTAAGAATGAGAAAAAAGCCTTGCCAAGTTGTAGCCTTAATTTTTTAATGAATCCAAGCAAGAACTGTGCATGTAGCACAGCCATATGCACAATTATAGAAAGGTCAAGAGGGAAGAAAGTGCCACTGACCTCCTGAATGGAACAGCAGAAAAATCACACTAGAGTATGCTCATAAAATATTTGGCATTTTTGAGGAAAGAGCAGCACAATAGGTGCAGTCTCTTCAAGATTTCCAACAGTTTAAAAAAAGTGTGAATATTAATAGAGCATGAAGCTGTGCTATTAATAGTTTAGGCCTCTGGGGTGAGCATAAAAGAGACTTGAGCAATACACAGTATGTTAAGCCAGCTTACTAACAGTAACACTGCAGTACAGTACATATCTATACTACTGAACAGCTGCTTCTTCTTCTACAACTTTGTTTTGGGGATATCAGGCAAGGCAGAAAAGACTACATATTCAAATCAGCCTCTTCTCTTCTTACGATTTGTTACCAAAAAAAAAGGTAGGTTAAAAAATGTATCTTATGTTTTGCAGTAACAGGTAATTAAAGATGTTGACAGTGTGTAAGGCCATTTCATCCAGTTAACATTTCAGCCCTTCCCGATTCCTGCATCCTCCACTGTGAGAGTTTAACATCCCCTCAGTGCATCTTGCTTTGTACAGACACCACTTCAAGTTTTGATAACACCTTCTACACATTCTCAAAACACATCAAAACCAACCTCATTCATGCATTTTCCCAGCCTTCCTTTCATGTAGGCATTTTCCTTGTGACAAAATAAGGACAATCACACTTTCATAAACTGACACTGATCTCTACTTAATATATTGAGGCATTCAGGGAACATGAAATTCATTGTAAAGTAACATACAGAAGATAGAAACTAGTGCTAACTTTGCATACACAACAATGGGTCTCCGAACCAATCTCCCCTCCTCTAGAAAGAGGTCATGGAATTCCAATAGAAAGTTCTGGTTCTGCAAAAACTTCCTCAGGTGCCAGTAGTGGTTAAAAAACCCCCACCAAACTATTATAGCAGCACCTGGATGTACTATTGCAGTCTACAGACATTAAATAGGACAAGTTTTATTAATAGACATCTTTGCACTGTATTATGCAAACACACGAAGAAGTATTCTGTGAATATTTGCACAATAACGTAGGAAATACCATGTAACAGAAATGTCAAGACTTCTCAGCCCTATACCTATATTTAAGGAACATAATATACTTCATCTAATGCCCAAAATGGTAATTAAATGGGTGAAATTAAGCAACCAGTACATGTCAGGAAGAATTCACCCAGCCAGTCTACAAGGGCTAAAACACATCCATCCGCCCGTGGGTTAACATCTCCCATAAAACAACCACTCTACCTCCAATCTGCCAGTCCTGTTCCTCAAGGGAAACCTACAAAACATCTTTCAAAATAAGCCTGGGAACTAAAATTCATAACTCCACTGGGTTCTGAAAAAACCACGGGCTCAACAGAGATATTGGATTCCTGGCACGCTATAATGTTACCTCACACTAACCCCTTCACATGCCACAATATATAATCTACCAGGCTCTCTCTTTCCCCTAGGAGATAACCTTATCATCTCCTCCTTTCCCTTCTACCTCCCTTGTAAGGAAACAATAATTTCTTTGGGCTTGAACACAGGCAAAATAATGACATTTTGTGTAGCTACAACACCTTTTGTTTAAATGGGCAGGTCACATACTGCACTCTTTTTTTTTTCTCACCTCTCCCATCTCAATACAAAAAGAAATTCAGTCTGACCCTTGGTTCTGCTGGATGGGATACCATAAACAAAGAGATGTGAGAATGTAAGAGGGCATAAACCACAGAGTGAAAAATGAGAAGGTGCTGCAGATGAAAAATATCCGAGGGAAAAGGCTAAAGAGCAAACAAACCACTTTTGCTTGGATTTCTCCAAGACAAGTAGAGACAGTTGGATATGATAATACTGCAATTCAGAAGGAAAAGCCCAACTAAAATCACAGATGAACACAAGCAAGATGGGATCTGCAGAATCATCAAACAAGCAATAACAGTCCCCCTCACCTTGTGCCTGGGAGCTTGGCTGATCCCTTGTGCACAAATCCTTGCTACCCCATTCAGGAGATAAACTGCTTTCTAACCTATTTTATTAAAGCAGGTAATAAAAAGTAGCCTATCTTTGTGGAACAGTCTTGGGGGTATTACCTATACAACTGCTTGCCCTCACAGCATTGTTCATACCACACTCACAAGCATTAACAATATTTTTTTTTAGAAATGGTCTAAAAGATACCTACTTCACTAAACTCTAAACACGGCTTCTATTTTAGATCTGAGAGAGGGCTTGCATATCCAAACACCTGGTTTTCCATATTACACCTATCAGTCTAATAAAATTATTACAACTGCCCATAAATCTTGCCCTTTCAAGACAATGTTAAAAATACCAGAATCTGAAAAAGAAAACAGAACACATCCCTGTGCACAGTATTTATAATTGCTTTTGTTTTACTAACTCCAAAAGAAAGCACTATGAAGCTCAGCCCTAGAGAAATTTTTAAGATTAAAAGTAAGAGCACACACCATCAAGAGGATCGTTCAAAAGGAAAGCCAACTCAATTTTCTTGCACTCATAACTCAAATATATGAACTGAAGCACAAACTGCTTTTAACACACACTGAGAAAAAAAACAACAAACAACCCAACACGGTGAGGCTCTTCAAAAAGAAATTAGGATTTCTAAAGAAATAGCACTTACACCATCATGGTGTGCATGTCAATGTGCAAACACACAAACGCTGGCAGAAGAATAGAGGTCTCGGAGATGCCGAGTTCTTACAAGCCTCCTGAAAACAGACAGATAGAGGAAATAAATCTATTGCAGCTTCTGCTAAGAAGGGTCCAGAGGGAGCCCCACTGAACTACTGGATACCAGAAAGTCCACATGGGGCTTTGGTGCCTAACGAGCTGTAAACAAACACAGTCACAAGTAAAGGCTTCATTAGTTTTGCTCCTTATAGAACAACTAGATGTGCTTTTTAATGCGTTATTAATTCACTGAACTCATTGCCAAAAGATGGAACCTAAGGACTTAATTAAAAAAAATTAATTCATGGAGAAAGCTTGCAAGCTTTATGTTTGAGAAGTTAAGGGATACAAATTAACGCCTAATTTTTAGGACAGTAAGGTAATCATGGGAGTTAAAGAAACAACATTCTTTACGGACACTTTGTTGTCATCTGATGCCATCCTTCTAGAGAAACAATTTTGCAATACACAAACTCTAATCCCAGAATCCCACTGCAAAAAGTAACTCATGTCTCAGAAATTCTGTTAAGGTGAGTTGAACCACTTGCTGCTCAGACAAGTCCTTTCCCTTACAATACAAGTGTGACTGGCAAGATTTTAGACCTAATCACTGTACTAGCACTCATTTTCTATCCAGGATTCATAAGAACTCAAATTTTAACAATTATAATAAATGAAAGTTTATTATAATAAACGAAAGTGGTCACTGATGCATCTTCATTCTGCCTATAATCTCTTTTTCTCCTTCTAGGCTTTATGAACACTTGGAATTTGGGATTTACTCTATCCAGTGGTTTGGGGTTTTTTGGATAGTTCCATTCTGAAAAAGCCACAAAATTTGAGATTGGATTTTCTATTTTAATTAGTCATTGCCCAAGCTTGTGCAACCAGTGCAAAGTACTCGGGCAATTTCCCTCACATCACTTGAGCACTTGGGCATTCAGATTGTATGTGGACCATAAGTAGAAGTTGCATGCTCAGATAAAACCAATAAAGCCATGTTTTCTGCTCATTGAGAGGCAGTGATTTCAAGAACAGTTTGATGGATGGCCAAGTTCTGGCTTTGTTTATACTAGTATGACTAAAATTCTCTTAGGGTGAACCCAGGTCTTATCTAACTGAAAAAAAATGCAAATTAAGCACAGAACTTGAGTCTGAAAGTTTCAATTATCCTGTTTTATCTCATCTAAAAATAAAGGCTTTACATTTTGTGAGACATCTCCTCCCTATGGAAAGTACTAGAATAATGCAGAATTTCATGGCTCATTGCTCTTCCTTTTTTTTCTTCTCTGATGAGTACCTGATCATTTCTCTCATTGTTTCTATGTAGCAGCACATTCTGGTAGATGAGAGGTTTTAAAACAGGACTACCACTTTGGAAACTGCACCGAAGGTACCATTTCTGAACCCATTCTCCCCCCTAAAAAACACACTTCTACACTGTGTTTGAGACAGACTAGTCATCCATAAGACTGAGTTGTTCAGAAACATTTTATTATAGCAAAAATTGGTCCACCCCCATCATACTTATTTTACTGCTGAAGCGGGAAATATTTTCTCACTCTACTGTCTTTATTTTGCCAACATGAAAAAAATAAAAATTCTCTCAAAATATTGCGGTGCAAAAAGTCCAAGCAAGACCAAGTCCAAGTCTCAGCAAAGCAGAAGAAAAAGTGATTCTCCTACGGAGCATGTATTAAATGCTAGTATTTAAATTCGAGACCAAAGAGCATTCAGCTTCTCCCTCTCACTTGGAACATTTGAAACAAATTAAAGCAAACAAACAAACAAAGCCAGATTGTACATATATTTATTTCTGGATAAATATTAAGAATTCAATGAGAGATATGGAACACTAAGCAGGTATTGCCCTTGGCTGCACATTTCTATTTGGTTTGAGTTAACGCATAAGGAGGTCAAACCAATGAAGAACTCGGCTTACACTGAAAAAGTAACACTGCTTGTAGAATGTGTATGAGTTGCACATCAAGTGATGATGCTCAGAGCTGCCACACAGAGTCAGGAAAGTTTCACACAACGTTTGGGAAAAAATCAGAAATAGTCCAATCTCTGGCAGAGTCACCATATGGAGTTTACTGCAGTAACATACGTTTTGGCCACTCAGTATAACTCTGCTGCCAACAATGATAGACTGAATTGTTTCTTTACAAGACACATTCCTATAAGCAAACAGTAAATCCTGTCCAGAGAGGGTCAGACAGTTCATCAGAACTTCATAGTAATAAAAGGAACAAAAGAAAAACATCACATGTCAACAAACACTTTAGCATGCAAAATGGTAAAAAAAAAAAAAAAGAAATAAGATTAAATTCCAAGCACATGGCACAGGATGCAAAAAGATACTCAAACCTATTTAGACAGTCATGGAATTATCTCTTGATACATTATGAGATGTTGTCAGTGTGGTCAAAAAAACAAATAGGCAGACGTGTAGGAGATCCTTCAACTTCCTTAAGCCTCCCCATTTATTGCGTGTCTAATTTATTGAAGCATAAATAGAAAACAGGAAGGCAGACAGGAAAAGCTCCAAATAAATGTTTGCCACTCTGTGCCACCTGGCATGGACGTCAGCTACCCCACACTCTGTGCCACATCAGAACACACCAACAAGTGCAGTGGAAGAGCTGCTGATCTCTGTAGGGATGTACCTTTGCCTCACTGAATCAAGTGCCAACAGCCCACACCAACCTAAGGCCAGGTGAGGGCTGATGGATCTGGCTGGTGTAGCTCACTGGACTGCCCCACCTGCCCATTTTCTCTTTCCTTGCCCCTCAGCAGCAGCTCTAAACCACTTTGAGCAATCTGAGGACAAGGTCTGGCTGGATAACACTACTACCTGCTACAGGACTTTATAGTTAAGTCATCAAGGAACACTGTGTATAATTCTGCCATCACAGCTGCTTCCACTGTGAACATCAGCCTAAGAGATACTTCAATTGCTTTATGTGTTTTTGAGTCATCATTTTTCACACAATTAGCTATGATGACTTAATTTAGCAGAAGTAACTCTATGACTTCTTTTACTTTAAAGTTCTTTGAAAGGAACTGTCAGGTGGTAACTGCTTACGTTTCCACTGTAAATCCAGCTGCTTCCTGCATGTTTCAAAACAGATGCCTCTGAAAACTGGTCACATAAACAAAATCCAAAACCACTAGAGTCAGTGCAGAGACTGATACTGACAACAGTAAGTTTGGGATCAGACTCTACAGCTATGTCCTTTTATCCTGTTGTATTCTCTTCTGTCAAATTCTCTGCCTTTGAGTTGAACTGAAGATTGTCAATAAAATTCTACCTTTAAGCTATCAGTTCAGCAGCTGTAAAGAGCCTAAGTGTTCAGACCAGAAGAGAATGGCAAAAAATGGCAAAATAAAATGTATTATAAAGGCTGTCAATTTACACAGCCCACTACTGACTTGCCCTGAGAACAGGATGAAATTTGGAAGGCTTAATTGATTTCTGTGCCTGTCATTCTTACCTAGACTTGTCATGTAAAAACAATGGCTAAAACCACAGAATCTGACTTGTGAATAAGGAATCAACACTGGTAGATTACTCTTGGGAGTACCTGCACTTTTTTGTGTATGTAACACCTACTATCTGGAGTGCACTCACCAAAGACACAGTACAACTAATCAAAACCAGCACTGAACAAGATTTCTATCTGTCAAGGCTCTGGTCTGGATTATCTCATGCAGCCACAGGGTTTTGCTGCCTTTGTCTACTCACACGTGCCTATTGATGTGTTTGTGGACCACCCATCTGCAGCAGCTGCAATGTGCAACGATAGCTACTATCACAAATGCAAAGCACTCTTAATTCCAAGAGGTGCCTCTTAAGGCCTCATGGTATTTAAGAAGAGAGAAAAGAAATGAAGACCATCTGTCACTGCAAGCTAAACAACAACTAAGTTATCTACACACAAGGAAAATTACCAAAAATCGAACTGTCATATGCAACTACATCCCAAAACCATCATTTTCAGTGCCTTCTTCATTACAATTCTTCTCTCTCTTTTTTTTTTTTTTTAAAATACACTAAATAGTATAGAAATCTTCCTCCAAAACAGGAATTTGGTATTTACTAACAGTTTGTAGAAAACCAAGACAAGCAAAGTTTTTTAAATAACCAATCTGGACATAAAAGTCTCGGTATCAAATTTCTGACTAAATGCAAAAAGGAACTGAAGTACGCATTTAAACCAAGTATGCAGGATGGCTGACATATTTGTATGTTGATTCAGCTCTTCACTGGAATTAAAAAAAAAACCTGACAAACAAAAAACCCCACTAATACAAGTCATTTAGCATTCCTTACCTTGGAACCTGCCAGCATAGTTCTCAGCAGTTTTGTTCCTTTTCCAATACCGACCACTGCAAAGACAGAAGAAGAAATGCTACTTGAAAACCAGCCCTGCAGTTCCCTTACTCAACACCATTCACTGCTAAACATTATGCTGGTCAGAAACAATCTCTGTTAGCATATGAAGAGAGTCAACACTTTTGACAATGTGGGAGTAGTGAAAGGGAAAAAAGTCTAAAGCAGGAGATAAATAACCTTCATCTATGGTTAAAATACTTTAATTCAATCCCTAGATTTATTTATCTTCTAATCACCAAAGAAATGAATAGTGCAATTAACACTCTCTGGTTTGATGAAGGCTATGGCTCACTAATATGAATGTAGCCTTTGCTGTTAGCAAACAGCCCTTTTAAAGGTTGATAGTGACCAAGAGTAATACAGCCAAGACAGCATAATGAAATTGTTTATCAGGCTTACAGCAAGAAAAATAATCAAAAGGTCCAACTGCCTCAGTCAAAAAGTCTTTTATAATCAAACCTTCCTATTACTGTGCATGTACAGGCTACTGCCATTTCAATCTTACACCACTATTCTAAAAAACAGCAGTCAGCTTTTCATAAAGGGAAGGGACAGAAAAAGTGCTCTAGTTTATATTTTACTTTAAAGCTTTTTACAAGGTGCTTTTGTTTAAAATGCTTTCCTATTGATTTTTTCCACATACAGCAATACAAAGAAAATTTTAGAAGGAAATTAATTTTGTGTACAACCCTTGGAATAGGTATCAGCTTATGTACTTGATTTTAACAAAATTACAGGAGTTAAGGGAGCTTTCTGGAAATTAGCTTTGTGTTAGCCAGGGGCCAGGACCACAAACACCAAATTGAAAATTAACTTTTTTTTCTTTTTTTTAAAGCCCAAATATTTTACTTGTGCTCTAATGCTTCTCCATCTTTTCGCTCTGAAACTCATTAGATTCTTTCTATTCTCAATTATTTCTCCTCTTATTCCTGAGGGGTTTTAGTCACACATGTCCTTGTGCTTGCGCTTCTGTGTACCTTGAGTTCAGCCCATTCCTGTCATTTGCCAGATAGGAAAGAGCTGCAAGAAGGCTGACAAAAGGAGATAAGCACACAGATAAAACTTTATAACCAAGCACTTCTCTTGCAACACAGTGACATCACTGACACTTCAACAACTGAGCTGAAGTTCGCTGAAGAGTGTCAAGACATTCAATAGAATAATTTTAAAGAGACATTGAATGCTTTTGTGAACAAGACGCACTTTTTCTCATTAATCGCCAGCAGCACATGTATTATTAAATGGTGACATAAACTAAACTTGCCAGACTGCCCTGAACGTAACAAGGTTTAACTGAATTTTTATTTTTATTTTTTATACTTTTTCATTTTTTCTTCTACTGTGGAAGCATAATTCACTACTGCCATACAAAAACAAGTCAAATGCGGTTCCCATTGTACAACAGCAAACACCAAACTGAAACCACAGCTCTAGAATGAGATATTCACTAAGACCCGACCTTGCCTTTCTCTCACATCATAGATCACTGACCTCTGTCTCCAAGGTCCTTCCTCATCTACATTTGCTGTCAGTAAGAAGAGAAATACAAAAGTATATTTTTGATGAAAAGCAGTGCTCAGTTATTGGAGTACACTTGGCACACTAAGCAAGTATCAACTAATTCCCATGAACACAGTTATAAACATGCAGTACATAAAATGTGGGAAACAGCAGTACAGATTAAGAAAGGTTTCAGAAAATAAATACTTCTATTATGCTACCATCCATGAGGAAAGCAAGCTTTCTGCTCCACCAGCCCATCCTGAAAAGCAGCACACATATTCTCAATAACTTGTTTCCGTTGTGTCCTTCCCTCTCTCCTCACTACCTTACCACAAGAAATCTGGGCATATTCCCTTTCCCGCTCCTCTCCAGTTTTGTCCTTTCCAATCTAGCTACCATTGATTTTTCCCTGTATGTTTTGTATGGCAGTGGAATGAAAGATCCTATGTCTTTTTTCAATCGATCCGTAGCATATTAAGGTGATGCCTTCTCTTGTCTTTACCAAGCACATCAAGCCCAAGCCCTTTTTGTCATGCCACAGAAGCAGGCTTTGGAGACTACTGGGTATCAGAGAACAGCAGGAGAAGCAATTAAGAAGCACAAGTGATTTTTATTTTCCTATGGATCAATGCTGTTGACTTTGCACAATAAGAAGTAGTATGTTCAAAGGCAACATCTGTGTAAAAGGAAAATGTCTGCTTCAGCAATGCACACAGAATTCTCCTGTGAGTGGCCACACACTATAGGAAATTGGAACAAAACAAGCTAGTGCTGATTTCTAGCCCAACAAGGTTAGATTTTGCAGTATTCACAACTGACAGAGACAATTACCAGCCTACAGGCCTCTACCAGCAACAATCACAGCAAACCAACCTCTCCTTGAAGCTGAATTGTTTTGGGGAGAAATCATACATCACAACTCAGTGCATTTACTTTCAGTGTATGCTCAGAGCTGTACCTGTTGATTTTCAGCAGCAAAAACGTACTGCTGTTATTTCTTCAAGCCAAGCAGAGCTAAAAGGCTATCATTTAAGCAAGCTGTAGTTTGCATGCTACTTATCAATAAAACCATTGGTGACAAAGTATGATGTGGGAATAACACACCCACAGCTGAGTTTTTAAACACCAGCAAATTGACACATCCTGTTCTTTAATAAAACAAAGGAACGCAATAAAGGGATTGCTATCAAAATTAAAAGAAAATATCTTTGGTGACTCTTCTTTATGAAGCAAGACAGGACAGGAAGCAAAAACTGTTTCTGTACTGAGCCTCAAGGAAAGCAGCAGCTGAATTGCTCTTATACATCTTTTATTTGGCAAGTCTTACAGCCCTAAAGGCTCCCTCAAAATCCCAGGAAAGCATTACTTTGAGACAAAATACTTCAACAAATTATGTTGACTATAAATCCCCAGCTTAAGTTTAAAAAGCCATCAATTTCTGAGGTAATTTACAATTCATTACACAAGAGCCTATATTTTCTTGTAATAACCCACAAGTTATTTCAGGATTTGGGAAGGGGAGGCAGGAAGGGAGAATATAGACTTCTGTTAAGAACCATGTTACATGTATGTAAAAGAACATACAGAGGAAATTTAACCCAGACCACTCTTCCACAGTAATTTGTCCTTTCCCCAAAACCTGCCACGTGTATCCCAAAATGTTCCTCCACCTCTGATTTCAATAGGCATGAAAATGTTTCCTGAAATCATCTTTTGATGACTGTAATTATGTTTTTTATTACCCAGAACTCCTGCTGCTGCACTGTCCAAAGTTCCTCCATGTCCAATTTTCAAAACCTGATTTCTTTTGTTCTCATTTGTTTGCACACCAGCTTCTGCAAATAGAAATTGAAAGGAAGCATTATAGGATAACCTCAGAACATAGAAAAAATAGCACATATTTTCAGACTGCTAAAGGAAATAAAAATCAAATATTTAAACTATTAATTAATTTAGAAATTACTGTACTGCAGAAGACCAGTGATTCATTTATATCTACTCCCAACCTCAAACAACTTGCAAGTTATTTCCACTTAGGTTCTAATGAAGTTTCACATACTCTCACAAACAGATGTTCGGAAAATACTCGTAGCAAACCTGTGAAGTTTCATTACAAGGAGTGCAAGAACCAGCAGCTGAGTTCCCAAATCATCTATTATACACCATTTTTATGCTACATAATCTGAGCAATTCTTGATGTATTTACTGCCTTGTACTGTGACATGTTTATTTGCATGCTTGCAGCCCTATGGAAGCTCTGCAGTGAACTGAACTTGCTCACTGCTGCTTTCAAGCTGTCAGTGTCTCAACCCACCAAACTTCCTATGCAGCTGATGACTCCAGGAATTCTGGGGACTCCAGTGTCCCTTATTTACCAGTATTAAATATGACAAAATGGCCTAAGCTCCCTTATTTATATCTATTATCTTTCTATTATGCCTTTCACTTCAGGGAATCAGATTTTTCCATATAAAACTGGATTGAAGTCTGTGCCTACACTACAGTTCACTACAGAGTAAATCACTAAGCACTCACTGGTCTCAAAGTATCCTCTCACTTCATCAGTAAGTGCCCAAAAGCCCAGATTAGATGATCGAGTCCCCATAATAAATTAAGTCCCCTTATTATATAAAAGATCTAGGCCATAGTCTCTCACACCTTTGCAATGTTATTCCCTAATATCTGACATCCAGGTTTTCCCGTACTCTGAAAAAGCAGTTTCTGCAGATTGCGTCCAGGACTTTCAAACTCCTTGGCACACTGTGGTTTTTACACGTTTGGTGATATTTTTTCAGAGGCAATAGGCAGTGGGACTGCAGCAGAACACTCTGCCAGCACTGCACTGCAGAGATGCTGCTGACACCCATTCCGGCAGACAGGTACACGCTGTGCCTGGCATAGGACAGCTCTCCAAGCAAGCTGGGATCCCCTGCACTGGGCAGGACTGCAGCTTTCTGCTGGGGCAGATCTCATCCCCATCCAAAATGACGGTTCACATCCTGCTGTACCTGAGCCGATAGCAGGTGCCCGCCCCCAGGACAGAGCGGTGAACGTGGTCTCGGCTCCGAGTACAGTGGGACCAACACACGGAGTCTCGCTGGGATAGCCTTTCCTAAAGCACCTCCAGGGACGGCGACTCCACCACCTCCCTGGGCAGCCCGTTCCAATGTCTAATCACCCTTTGTGTGACGAAATCCCTCCCTAATGTCCAACCTGAACTTCCCCTGGTGCAGCGAGCCAGGACGTATACAGGAAGGGATGCATTCCCGAGTGGGCCATGCCATGGCTGTGAACTACCACCAAACAAAGAAAAAAAAGCCCCCCAAGAAACAACAACAGCAACAAAAATCCAAACCAAACCCCAGTTCTCCTTCAGTTTGCAGACTGTAGAGAAAGAGGGTGCGGGGGCTTGTCAGGGGTTGTGATTCCAGCATGCCCAAGGAACGCACGCACATGGCACCCATCCCGCAGCCACGCCGGGCTGGGCATCCCTGCGCCTGTGCCGCTGCCGGCCCGGCCGCCTCTCCTCACCCTCACCTGCCAGCAGCCTCTCCTTGAGCAGGTTGAGCACGCCGGCCGAGGTGGGTCCTTTGGGCTTGTAGACGGCGAAAAGCCCGCTGAGCGAGAAGAGCCTCTCGGCCGCCGTGCCCAGCACCGCGCCGCCCGCCTCCCTGGCGGCCATGCTGCCCTCGGCCCGCCCCGCTCCCGGCAGCGCGCCCGGAGCGCCCGCTGGGACATGGAGTCCGGGCGGCGAGAACCGGCGCTTTTAAGGTCGCTTTAAAGAGTCACCGGCAAAGGTCTCGGCAAAAGTGGGTTTAACGCAAAAGCGAAAGCACGAAGCAGCTCGTGGGCAAGGTTCGCGCTGCTGCTTACTAGGGGGTTAATGCACGCAGAGAAAAAGCGAACTGAAATCTGTAAAGTCAATCAATCTGAAACCGAAATCAACTCCAAAAAATATCTATGTGGAGGCTGGAGGGGTGGGGGGGAAAGGGTAAGGATAAGAAAGGGTAAGGATTAAGAGGAATAAGGGAGACCCTCCCGTTGATGACAAGGTTCAGAGTGGACCCCCTTGACAAACTGAACCCCCGAAATTCACCAACAGTTTAGCCCTAAAGGTTTAACTGCTCTTAAAGCACTTGTATTCAATAGCTTAAGTTAAACAATTTAACAAAGGATTCATATAGAATTTATTATAAGGTCTACATTAACTCACAGGCATAACTTACAAATCTAAAGTACTTAAGAATCTAAGAGAGCAGCATTCATGGTACATTGGCTATAGCATATTCACACTTGCACATACAGACTCCTAAAGGAGTCTGTACAAGGTATTGTACCTGTGAAAGTGCTCATGTCAGATGCCTTTGCATCTTCTCAACAGATGAAGGATTGAGCCTCGAGGAATGGGGGTATCAGCCCGGGCTCCATCAGCATTTGGTGATGGTCCTCAAAGTACAGCAAACGTGAGAATTCACTGACTCACGTGGGGGCTCTGAGAGGCCCCACTCAGAGGGAGGTGCTGGTCACAGCCCAGTGTGGTCCAGGAGAACTCAAAGGGTCTCTCTTAGTACTGCTGTTTATAGGGTTACAAAAGACTTGGCTTTAGTCGTAGTGATTTTCCATCCTGGCTGCAATTCAGCTCAGTAACTTTCTTTGAAAGTTTGATAACAAAAATATCATTCCACTTAGCTTGTTATTCAGGCAAGAAAAATAAGTTTCCAAGGCTGTTCATTAAAAACGGGAGCTCATTAGACAGTACAAGTTCCTGGGAACAGACCACATTTCTGATAAGCTCAAGAGAAGCTTAGCCCAGGTGCTGTTTGTCAAGGTGAAGACCTAATAAGCATTTCTGAGATCACAGTATGGCCTTTGGGGGGAGATGTTGGGGTTGGAAAGAGGCACCACCACAGAGATCTGCTGGGTGGCAAGGAGAGCTCCCCCAACACAGCCCAACAGCCGGAGGGAGCGGCTGGCTGGTGGGCTGTCTGCTATGAGATGCTCCCCACTGTGGCTCCACCAGACACAGAGGGTATTGCAGGTATTGCTGGGGAGAGTTCACTGACCAGCGTGTCGTGGTACATTCATTGCTCAACTTGAAAGAATTATATTAGAGAGGATTAGAGGAGGTAGCCTCAGACTGCACCAGGAGAGGTTCAGGTTAGACATTAGGAAGAATTTCTTCACAGAAAGAGTGTTTAGACATTGGAACGGGCTGCCCAAGGAGGTTGTGAAGTGACCATCCCTGGAGGTGGTGTTTTAGGAAAGACTGGATGTGAAACTTAGTGCCATGGTCTGCTTGACATGGTGGTGCTGGGTCATAGGTTGGACTCGATGATCTCAGAGGTCTTTTCCAACACAGCTGATTCTGTGATAATCTGCTGACTAGTTGCTGTGTCCATTAATCTTCCTGCCTTCTTATGTGTCATGTAAGAGAATGCTGGGAAGGCTTCATCTGAATCTCTCACTTCCATACATAAGTAGAGTGTGTGGGATTTCCTCTTCAGGACTGATTTGTACAGACTCATTTCTCTGACAACATTCCCAAGGCATTTGAGCAAGCTATGCTCCAGCAAGGCACTGAGAGCTTAGATGTTTCATTCATGGATTTCATTTATTCATTTGTAAGAGCCTGCAGATGAAGAGACACTGTTACAGCGAAAAAAATACATGGCTAGCTAAGGGCTCTGCGTGTTCCCAGACCTTCCCAGAGCTTGAGAGAAGCAAATCTTCCTGCTGAAGTCAATGGCTATCTCTCTGCAGAGCAGGATCAAGGTCCCTGTGTGGGTTTTCAGCCCACGCTGGAGTCAGTGGCTCACTCCATGCCTGCTCACACCTTCCCCAGCAGCTGCATGGGGCACGGAGCTTCCAGCTGGAGCTGCCACCACTGCATCCATGAGACGGGAAACGGCTTCCTGCCTCCAGCAAAACTGAGCAGCCTCCCCTGCACACTTCTTGTGTGTATTATTAACCAGGCACCTTATTTGCTTAGATCTCATCTACAGGGCTGTAATCTGGCTATTACCATAAACTGCGAGGGTGGTGATGAGTGGTACACATGGCTGTCATTGCAGGACATGAAGTGAGGTGTCAAAGTCCTTCTCCAGAAGATAAAACGGCAAAGCCACACTCAGGTGAAAGGTCAGCAGGAAAATTGCCGCTGATTTACATGGAGTTAGAATTTAAGCAGAGTTGTGGAAGGCATGTTGTAAACTGTGATGGAATTTTTGTTGCAGACATGGTTTAATCATGCCCCCAATCTCATTTTTAGTATTGAGCAGGAAGTTCTTGTAGGTCCCCCAAACTTCTGCATCCGCAATTAAAACACAACACTTTGTAATTGCAGCAGATGGAGTCTTTGAAGGCTTAGAAAGAAGATGTTTGCTTTGACTTCGGTGGGCATTGGACAAGGGCCCAAAGTTAGAATTGTGAAAAACAATTAATGACTGTCAGTATTTTAGTTAGCTGGAAGTGTATGTGTACATAAATCACACATGGCTCTCTTTGTGGGACAAGGTTATTCAGCATTCAGAATGGTGGGAATGATGCACAAAAGTGTTCATCTCAAGGGCTTTATTTCAGATTTTCCTTGTGTTGCTTGTGATTAGAAGTCATTACCATCTGCTCAGTGGCTGATTTGAAATGAGATGTTTATCTCCAACGATTCCTAGCCAAGCCAGGATTCACAACAACCAGAAGTATGATTAGAGTTACTGACTTTATTTGCAACCTTAATAAAGGGGCTCAGTAAATGGCTGAAAGGACAATGTTGCTTTATGCATGGAACATGACAGGTCTACTAGAGGCAGGCCAAATCCTCCACTTATGTATCTGGAATTACAGAGAGTAATGCCTCAAGGATCTGGTGCAATTATGCTTTATACAGAAGAGATAATGGATAGTAGCTGTTGTACATGCAAACAGCAGATGAGTGCTATTGCAGAGGAGGAGAAATCCCTGACTTGCTTGTGCAGAACAGATGCAACACTTTCTTCTACCTCCTCCAGCAAATGCTCACTGCTCTGTGTGCTTTCAGCCTGGCTTTGTATGAGGTAACGTTCACAGACCACAATGCAGAGGAAAATGGTGCTGTAGTACAGCTAAGTAGATTCAGCAGCAACAGGCCATTCCTGTATTTGTGCTCACTTCATATTCCAGCTTTATCATCTGTAGCAAAATCAGAGCAAACAATGGCAAGGAGGTCAATCACAGCTCATGGTCTTCCTGTAAAACGAAGAGTTGCAGCTGTTTGAAGGTTCAGGTCACAGTCATGTAAACAGCTCCCTTGTCAGCTAGAGGGATTTTGTCTGTAGTAGGAACTATCAAAGTCTGAAATACTTAGATTTTTTTTCCCCTCTAATTGTTCCATCTGTTTGGATAATAAGGTGTAGATAAATAACATCAACTTGTTAGTTCATTTGGTCCTGTTCAAACAGGCATGAAGCACATAACTCATCATGTGTGTGGTTCTTCTGAACAAAGGTAAATTCTTCAGTATCTTGTTGAACTGCAGCAGTTTTGAAAAAAAGGAATATCAGTTACTTCATGCAAGGGAAAGATAGAACTACCCACGGCATACACTCATCTAGGTTTGGCAAATATTGTTAGTCATTCTCCCCGTGAAAAAAGATGCCTAAACTGCAAGTATTTCATGAGCAGATTTTTTGCATTTTGTTCAGAAGAGGATCAGCAGTTAATGTTTACACCAATCTGGATTTTAAGTCTAGACTTATTTATTTATAGGAATATTTTCTTTAGATTTTTGTTCTGGGTTCTTTGATATTAGAGGGATTCTTTTTAATTGCGAATAGTTGAGATAAGGGGAGGTTTTGGTGAGCTGATTTAATGCACATTTATAGTGTCAATTTGAGTTGGATAGACTACAGTAGAATCCAAATGCTTTTAGCTATTCCATCTTCCTGTGAAATGCAGTTTTGGCAGTTAGCTAAACAAGAACACAGCAATTTTTCCTCACCACTGGTAGATGCAGAGCTACAGAAAAATATGATACAGATGTGATTTCAATTGCTCCTTATGGACCCCTTATAAACATACTGCATTAGTGATGACAGATCTGGAAAAACTTTTAATCTCTGATACATGCCCAGGTCTGTCTATAATGACAGAGGACTAAGCATAGTATGCAATCAGAAGATTCAGTGATGCTGAGGGAAAAAAAAAAGAAAATACATTTTGAAAATCTTGGATTTTGTTGCTAAGAAAATGTCAGTGGGATTCTCAGGTTTTGTTTAAATTTATACAGTTTCTTATTACAGTTTCTTTCAAAGAAGTAATTTTCCAACTACCTTTATTGTAATTAGGAATGATGAAGAACTCACTAGATGTATCTGTGGAAGAAAGCATCACATAAAGGATTGTTTATATGGACAATTTAAGTCCAACCTGCCCCTCTCTAGATTCAGAACATAAGGTCAAAAGGACCTAAACACAGTTAAATCTGAGAAGCTGCTAAATACCACAGCTAGAAAATAAATTCAACAATGATTGACCTGGAGTGTGTTTTCTTGGAAAACATTCAGTCTTGATTTGGAGATAGTGGGAGACAAGGAAATACACAGAGCTGTATCTTCACTAGTAGTTCGAATTTATACCTGTTTTCTCAATTGGCTTTGTACAATTTCAGCACTCAGATAAATAAACAGTTTAATTATCTGTCCTTTGGGAACTCTTTCTCATCTTGTGAGCACACATATAGACTGATTAATGGTTTATGATGAATGTGCAGAAAAGCGCATACCTGAGCTCCTCAGATGACCTCTTTTCCTCAACTGTTCATTCAAGTGAAGGAAGAGACTGTACCTCTAGAAAAAAGCCGCCTTCAACATCTACCATTAAACTCATATCAAAGTTAAATAAATGTTGTGTAATTTTCTTGTGTGAGCTCCTCTTCTGAAACACTCTTGCACTTCCAGATTTAATGTGCTGTAACTGCACGAACAACCCAAAAGCCCAGGTCTCAAGGCCACTGCTGGGAGCCTGAGCAAATCCTTGGGGAAAGCATAAGAATAAAAACTCCAAGGAGTTTCCTTCTTCTCGGCTTCTTGTAGTCAGCAATTGGAGGTATTTTTAGCCAAAGCTGGAAAGTAGACTATTATATTTACCCCTTATCCATGGATCTTCTGGCTGTTGTCTAATCTGCCTAATTGTTTGAAACAATATGTACATTCAGCTTTTAATCTGTGGCAGTGATTTTCTCAAGTTCGTTGGAGGCTATATGAAGGAGTCCTTTTTATTTTGTCCTTTACTTCCAGCTACCTTGACTTGCACTAAGTACCTCTCAATTCCCATACAACGAAAAATGAAAAATTCACACATTTACTTCCTCCACTTCTCTCATGATTTGAAAGGCCTTAAATCATATCTTGCTCTTCTCTATTTGTCTCTTCTCAGTGTGAAGAATCCTATTAATTCTTTCTGAAGCTCTCTATTTTGTCGCTCCTTGGACAGAGGCTATTTGTTGGCTTATAATCATCATTATGATTCTATTCTCTCCATCTATTTTTGGATTTTACAACATCCTTCTTGATATGGGATCACCAGAATTTTACTAAGCAGTTAAAATCTGGCCATGCTCTGATTTTACAGCACGGCATGACAAGACCTTCTGTTATGCTTTATGTTCCTTCCTAAACTTCTTAACACCCAATTTATTTTTTTGACCTCTTTATGAGGTGCAAAGCTTGACCTTCTGGGCGCAGCTGTAGAGCCTCTTTCTGCACCTGTGAGATTATGTAGCATCATTAACAGAGCAGGGGATAGATGGTAGCAGGTGTCCCAGGCCCTCACCACACTTCCTGACTGACACTTCATGTGTTGCAAGGGAAGCTGCCTCGTGCCTGAGAGCTGTTCTCTTTCTCCCTGCATCCTCCATCTTCCATTGCATGGATGCTTTTAGAGGGACAAACACACCAGTTATTGGGGGAAAGAATAATTCTCTGCAGACATAGGATAGCACATGTCATTATTTGCTTATGTCTTTCCTCCCAGTCTGACAGGCCTTCACATCCTTCCCAAGAATGGCCTGCACTGGGTGACTCACAGGAAAGTGAAGAGCCAGCTGAAAAGCACTTCTGCAAAAGGCAGTTAGAAGAAGCTTAGAGATGAAGGTTCATTCCACATGAGGGTCATGGAGTTACAGCTCAAAATGTAAAAATTGCTTAAAAGCTCTGGTTTGCCATATGCTCATAAGAAGAAAAAATATCTCTCCTCACACTGAAGGGGAAGAGCTGTCCAGAAACCCCACAAAGGGCGATGGTTAAGTATCTCAGATTCTTCCTACCAAGAGCAGGATCATTAAGTAAATGACTACTCCCCAGACATGACCTCAGTCAACAAATCTCTCCTCTAAGTGGAGACATGCCCCACGCGTTGGCAGAAACTGGCCTTTCTCAACCTCATTTTAACCTGGCAGTTTTCTCCAAGCCATCTTGTTGGTGCTTTTATTCCCTAGAAATATTCAATCCTTTTGGCTCTTAACCATTTCAAAGAAAGACAGTCCCCATATTCCTCTACCTGATCATGCACACCTTGTAGCTGCTCTCTAATATCTGCCCAGCTAAACACCTGTTTTGCTGTGAGAGGCTTGTAAACATCACCAGCACCTACCTATGATAAGAAAGTCAAAGCTGTGAACTTGCTATCCATTGTCCCTAGAAGGAAATTGGAGCTGAGGCAGCGTCTGCTGTGTTCCCTGGCCGGAGGAGTCAGTGGCCATTCTGGCACGTTTTGACTGGAACAGAACCTGCTGGCATGAAGACAACCGTAGCACACTTCCTCCACCCTCTTTCATTGGCACATTCTCACTCTCAATGAGCTGAAGTAACCGTGAATTAGTTCCAATTAATTCAGAAGTGCAGATAAACAAAAGTAGCCATTGCCCACGGCGGGGGGGCTCCAGTTGCATCACTAATGAGCACTCCAGAATCAATCATCAGGCAGCTCCAGGCAGCAAAGTATATTTCAAATGCATGTTATAATACTGTTGACAGGAATTGTTCCATTTGCCATAAATTATTCAACTTTTAATTGTTTAGTCTTTGGAGTCTGTAAAGATGCTGTTTGCCAACTGTAAGATTAAACTAATAATGCCTGCTTTTTATTTTCGTGAAGTTGGACTTAAAATTGCAGAGACAAAAAAGATTGATTTTAGAGGTACCTTGTTAAAAACAAGGAGATCAAAAAGTTGATGAGTTCTGATTTTTTATTCTGAGTTGCAATCATTAAAATTATGTTCTATATTTACCATATCTGTGTGAACAAAGTAATAAATATTTTGGCCAACACATATACCTAGATCAGTATTCCACTCAGTCTGGGTTATCCCATCTCATATCTTGATCATGGACAACAAGTGACCCTGAGACTGTATTTTTCCTGTCATGTCTGAAGACCTGTACTTTTCTTTGAAATGAGAAAGTAAAATGGAGTTGAGTATTTGTCAGTTTTTTGACATCTCTTCCAGGTTTTCATGTATTTTTATCATTCCTTCATTGGCTATTTTATCTTGCAGGATTTGTAAGGATATTTTCTAGACAGCTGGACAAAGAGAACATTTGGGTTTCGTAGTAATCACTATGGGGAAATGGTAATGAGAAGTTTATTTAAAATATTTTTGCTTAGAAAAAACCCCTATTAGCTAGAACTATAAATCTGATAACACCTAGAAAGTAAATTTAAACTGGTTTTGTTTAATTTGAATCTCTGTTTCAACTGTTTGATGAGGGAAAGAATTGCTGTTCATATTCAATATCCTGATTCACATTCCACTGCTGAAAGAAACATCAGTGCACCCAATCTTAAACATAGAAAATAAACTAAGGAATCTTTTTCTCTGTTAGATATTGAAAACTGCTTCTTGGAAAGCTGAAAAAAGGCCAAAGTATTTTTTTCTTTTAGCTCAAAATTTCCCTTTGAAGCAGTATTCACTTACACAGCTGAAGAGCTTGATCCCAGGAGTGTTATCTGTTGAAGTCAGTGAGAGGTAAAGGATGCTCAAAATCATGCCCTAATTGCTCACTTGGCTTGAAGGTACGTGCTGTGTCCTACTAAGAATCCAGTTTCCAGTAATCATTCCGTGCAGTGATGGAATCCTGGTGTTGTGGTGGCTGAGACTACCAGGCTATAAACGTAGCATGGAAAGAGGCATTAAACAGGCGTACCATGGCAAGGCTGATATTCAAGAGGTGACCAGAGATGTGCCACAGATGATCTAAGATGATCTACTTGAGTTAGTGCTTCAATAAGGATACTCTGCTTGAGTATCCTTTTGCTTTAAGCCCTGTCGTTCATAGCAAGGTCATTAAATTACTTTGTTTCTGCAGTACGTTTATTACCTTTAAATCCAGTGCAGTCTGTTTAGTCTTTCATGATGCCTCATTGTGAATCATTAATGAGAAGCTCACACACAGAGTCATAGAATTTGTCTGATTACTCCATTCATATTTAATAAGCTTGCTGCTTACACTTCAGAGTAACAACAGAAATTAGATAATGTAATACTTTAGTCCTGGAGTGCCCCTAAATTTGGCTCTAAATTATTCATTATACTGGCTGAGGGCAAGCGAGCTGTCATAACCCTAAATTTATCTAAATCCTACATTGTCTAATTTGTGCCTCTTTGTTGTTATTGTCACTTTAAAAAAATAAGTAATTTTTATTGAAACTGAAAACATCCAGTTTTTGTCACTTGAAGATTTATCATCATTCTCTGCAGAAGCACTGCAGTCAGCTAAAAACAAAGATCATTTAGTTGGACCTCAGCTATATATATAAAATGTGAGCCCTGCAATCAAGTAAGATTGTGAAGATGTGTTTTGTTAAAAGCAGTGATTTTATTTTCTAGTTAATTGACATTTTTAAAAAATGTCAATTAGACAAGAACACACATGTTAACCAGCTGCACTCCCACATTTTTAGATTTTTATTGTTTCATTCTATAAATTAAATGTCTCTTTTGTATGGGTTAGATCCAGAAACATACTATCAATGTAATATTTTTAGTGTCTTTAAAATAAATAAACCTTGTAAGGTAAAAGGTCTAATCTAAACCTAGCTGGTCCCTCAAGCAGTCTCTAAAATTATAATGTAAATGTTGATGGGCTCATAAGATATTTACCAAAACAGACAGAATCTGTCACACCTTCAGATTTATCATTGGGAATGTCCCATTCTTAGAAGTCATATATGAAAACCCGATTGTAAAATATGTATCCCAACTTTCACAAAAGCAGAACAGCTCACTTAAGGAGACTTGTGTCCTCTGATCCCATCTTCTACTAGAGACTTTCTGTTCTCATGGGAATCATTCATAAACCACTCCAAAGTTTAAACCTTCAATGCATTATGTACATAAGCCCAGCATCAAAATGGATCAGGTGCTCAGGGCACTGGCTCTGAGGTCTCTCAGTGCTATTATGGTCTAGTGGGCTGTCAGACATCATGGGCAAACCCAGGCTCAAGGGGAGGGGTACCAGAGCATCAGTGAAATACCGCCTCCTTCAAAACATCTCAGAGGAAAATAGATATGAAAAATAAGGTGGGGTGTAACTATGTTATGTGCAAGCAGGAGGATCCCTGGAGCAGTGCACTAGCCCCACTTTTTCCTCAATGCCTGCACTGCTGCATGAAAGGGCCCCACTGTGACTGCCTCCAGACTGGATTAGTGGCAGCACAAAAACTAGTCACTCATCTCACACCTCAGCTTGACCAAACAACCTGCTCTAAAAGGCCAAAATGAGGAAATAGCAGAGAAAGTGTTGTTACACTGTTCCTAAAATACACGAAGTCCACATTAAAAGTTTGGAAGCTCTTTGTTCTTTTTGCCTTTCAAGTGATGTGTGTGGTACTGTGTCTTTATCGTCACCTGTTCTTAAGAAATACAGTAACACATGTAAGAGTTGGAGGAATTTTATTGCATCTCAAGTGCTGTCTCACTGGAAGACTCACAGAGACAGATTGCATATCCTGACAGCAGGCCAAGGGGGAAAAAAAACGTTGGGAAGGCAGCGGAATCTAAATTTCTTAGAGTTGAGCCAACAGACAGATGGCAGGAACTAAATGTCCTTAAAAAAATCCCATGGCCGTGGCTGTCCTGGCTCAGTCTGATACTCTGCCAAAGTGAGAGCCCCCATGAATGAACTGCAAAGAGCTTACAGTTGTTCCAGTCCAAAAGAGCTTAAGGGGGAAACAGTCGGAATAGATGAATTGCTGCAAATGACAGCAACTCAAAAAGTTAATATGGGAACCTGCCCATTCAGTACTGGCAATGGAAGAGAGGGACACAAAGAAATCTGTGATTTGACAGTCGAATTAATAAGTTACTTCTCAGCAACAGTGGAACAGTTATCGTAGCTGCTCCATGGCCAGCAGCTCCAGCTGCTGGGAGCTTATCTCTTGTGCAGGAAAGAAGGACAAGGCTTTTCCCCACTTAAATCCTCAAAAATAAAGCTTATATTAGATTTGTCTTGGACATTGCAGAGACAGATCTGTGGAATAGCAGCCTCTCTGCTCTTCACTCACCAGGACTGTCTGCACAGCACACACTCCTGGGCAGGTACCAGCCATGCAGCTCCCCCAGCCACCTGTGTTTCTTGTGCCATAGCAGAGTTTAAAGATTTCTCTTTCAGAGAAATCCCATTAAATAATGCCTTAGCCTTCCCCTATGTTTTGCAGAGCAGGAAATACCAGCTGGGGGAGGAATGAAGCCTAGAATAGCAGCTTGTATTAAACAAGACTTGTGAGACCTTTTCGTCATTCTTAATGGTTCAGACACTAAAAGGATCTGCTTTCCTCTTCAGAAGCATTCATCCGGATTTAGCTTCAAAGTCCAACTGTTTCAACACTGAAAACCAGGGGGTTTGTGAGATTCAGCAACACAGTACAGTTGCTTTTTCCCCAGGAAGCTCCATGTTGTCTGACCAGCATAAAAACGACAGAGAAGCCAGATGAGGTGCTCCAGGAAGGTGTTTGTGTGTCAGAGAATCACTATCATGTCTCCAAAATTAGCTGTGCTTTGTGCTTGGGGTCAGCAGCTGAAACAACAGCCTTGTATGATGCTGGTAGGCCAAGCTTCAGTTCATAGGCACTCACTTCCAAACGTTTCTGAAAACCTTCTGAGCTTGTTTGAGAGGTTTCATGGGGCAGGGAATAGATAGAAAGGATGACCTTCCCTCAGAAGCTGTTCCCTCAATGGGTAGAGTTGGCAATGTCTCCCACTCGTAATTCATATTTCCATCTGTCCTCCCATTGAAGGATGAGGGTGAAAACATGCCTGAGGGAAGGCTTGCCACAGAGCTATTACTGGTTTTCCCTGCATCATTGCTGTCCAAAGTGAAGGAGACATCCTGGCCACTTGCAGGCAGGCAGAAGGGGCTGCAAACACTTACAAACCACTGAGCTGATTAAACTTGCTTTGATCATCACAGTAATTCTGCATCAAAGATACTGTGTGGCAAATCACTGCTCCACACAAATCACTGTGCTGGAGCCATTCCTGGGTGGATGTTTTTCTCCCCTGAGCCTGAAAATAGGTTCTTTATTCCACAGTAAAAAGGGAAGGATTGAAGCAAACTCTCAGAAGAATGAGCGAGCTGCAGGGTCTTCTCATTTCCATTGGGGCCAGCCTTATACAGCCTGTCCAGGCTCAGGGAGCAAAGAGGACACTTAAAACCACTTTTCTACTTTCTGGTTTTGATTGCTGTGTGCTTCTTGCCTGAGGATCCAGGCCTTTGCTGTTGTATTTACCCTTCCCAGAAGTGCACTTAGCGATTAATGGAAGATTCAAAGTCAGGCATTCACTCGGGGGAAAAAGTAGGTTACAATAAATAATGGTCACAGGTTAAGTCATCCAGGTATTGTGTATGCCCTTAATGGGTATCAGAGAAAAATATGCCATAATGCTTGCAAATAAATTTCCCCCCCCACACCATCCATTTTAAATTATATCTCTTGAGAGTTTTCAGCTATTTTCTTTGCTTTCAAACATAGCTTCCCTCTGTGTCTCCGACTCTGAAGTAGAGAGCTGAATTCAAACTGCAGAGAAATCTGTTAGAAGATGCCTGGAGGTATATGTGGCACAAAGACATGGGAACTTTATCTTCTATTCTGGCTGCTCTGAACTGATTGTGGGGATTAATGATTTATCTCTCTTTAAAGAATTCCTTGGAGCTACATAGTCTCAAATCAGATAAAGTATATACTATTCCTCAATCAGGCACCTGCCAATTTGGGTTTAGCCTTTAATCTGGGCAGTTCTAGTTTTACAAAGATTTGACTTAAAGAAAAGTTTCCTGAGATATATCATCAGTGTTCATCACTTTTCCAAAACCTGTATGATATTTCTTCTGAGAGCCCTGCTAGTCTGAAATAGTTATAAGAAGAAAGGAGAAATAGCAGAATTTTACCTTTCTGCTGAGAACAATTCAGTACCACACCTCTGTCCTTGGTAAATCCCTTGAACAGTGTGTAGGGCTTGAGCTGACTTCTGACACAAGGACAAAGTTTACCTTGGAGAGTATCACAGGCATATTTCATCCTGCCCTTAGGATCAATGTTGGTTACCAGCAGCACAAGGAAAGCAGGCAGCTCCCTCACCAAACCAACATCTGTTCAGGTTTGCTGCAAATGTACATATCTGTGTAAAATGGGAACAAGGGATTGGTCAGAAGCAGAAATACACAATATTGGTCCACAGACAAGTGTTTAAGAGCTCAATTCGGATGTTTGTGGAAATGCACCAGAGACAGTGACATTAAATCTGACTCCCTTGTAACAAAGTCAGTGGGAGTCATCTTGTTTAAAGTGTGTTTGGACTAGATACTTGTCTGATTCATGTCCTTATTTATATAAATCCAAAATGGGATTTGTTATCTGGGTTAAAAAAGAAACCAAGCAATTTATTCACATATACAATAAAAAGGAATTCATCCACAGTCAGAACTCTGCCAAATGCAAGGCAGCTCCAGAGAAAAATGGCATTGTAAACCACTTCATAGCTTAAAAGAAAATAAGCTGGGTGTACAACAAGGTAGGAACCATCTGGTTGGCTTCACTGAGAATTTCCCTAGAGTAATCATTGCAGGGGTGGATAGATCATGAAATAAAGGAATTTTTTTCTACCTCTAGTAATTAAATTTACTGGGTTGCTGCAGTAAAACAGTTCCTGGCACAGAGTAAGACATGTAGATGTAATACCTTATCATTGTAAGGCTATATAATTACAGTGATAAACAAGCCCATTTGGTTTAGCAGAGTCTCACATTTTGTCTGACTGACAGACCTTCATTTGCTACAGATCATAAGTCCATTTTTTTGTAGTCATGTCAGATTTCTCATTCAGCCATTGCCCCATGCACCAAAATGCATACACTCCCCACAGCGTCCAAGATAAATATCTGTTTGATTTACTACCAGATTTTCTCTAGGAAGCTAAAACTTGAAGGCGTGACCATATTTGCTTCATTCTTCTTCAAGACATTCAGACTAAGCAGCTGACCTTTAAGCAGGTCTTCTGTAAAGCTGGGAGCAGAGAACATGAATCAAGGAGGTGGAGGTCTGTATGACCTTGTAACAAATTAATATTGTCCTTTGACTTGATGCTTTTGGACCTGCACCATAAATTCTTGATCAGGATGTAAATTCAGATCTACCCCTAGTTTGCTTCTGCTGCAGTATTTGGAATTAGTTAATAATAATAATAATAATAATCATCATCATCAGGTAGTGATTCTGTTCTAATGCAATTGGAATTAAATATTGCTATCAATCTAAGCTCATTTAATTAAGCAGCATTTACAGAGCAGTTGGATGCTCTGAGGACCACAATAGAGTGACCTGGAATTATTTAAGACTTCTTTTTCTTTTGTACTTCTGTACTTTCTTTTGCATTTCAGCTTCTTTTGCCCTGGTAATTTAACAGTGTCACATCCTCACAGCTGACCTTTAGAGGACAAGAAGCTGGGACCACTGTGTTGGTTCTGGGCTTCTGCCCTTACACTTTCAAATAATACGTATTAGATTTACTTTTATTTTCTACGTGAAATGACCTTGAGAGTTACACAGGGTCAGAACTAACATTTTGTTGAATCTTTTTGAATATGCTAAGCTTTATTTTTCTGGTTTCCATGATAAGTGGAAAAGGCCAAAAAAAGTAACAATAATTGTCCAGTGTTGTCTGTACTATTAATTAAAAATTAATAAATTGCATGTTAAAACAAAGATGAATCATTTATCTCCAAGCAGTGGGTTTGACAAGGAAAATCCACATTCTGGCTGTATTTTCTCAAAACACATCTAGTTCATAAAGTAACTATCTCCCTCCCACAAAGGAGTTTAAAATTATGTTGATTATCTATCTTGAACGTAAATATAGTCAGGTGAGTTTACAGAGATAGACAGAGGAAAAAATTAGAAATATTTTTATAATAGGCCTTTATTGTATCTTTTGCAATATTTGATTGACTTTCTAATGTCCTGATTAGCAGTATCATTCTCCGTAATGAGAACCAGAGGAAAAATTATCAATGAGCAAAGCAATCTAACCAGTGGTTAAAAAAATGGTGTAACCTGAGACAGGGCTTAGTAGTGTTCAATATCAGACCTGTCTCGGAGACACTGGTCAATCAATGAACCCAAGCTCTTTAAGAGAAGGGCAGTAGTTGGCTGAGTTGATTGTATATTGACTCAGATTTTGGTCACAAAATTATCCCGCTGGACAGCTGGATAATTCCTGATCTCCAAAGTCTTACACTACTACCAATTAGTAGTAGTGGACTACCGCCTAGCTTTTATAAAATGCCCCATACTCCACCAGCAAGGCCTTTGAACCTCGAGTCTCTGGCAGCATTTTTCCTTCTGGGAGCACAAGGATGTTTTGCCTTGTGACTACAGGGCTACAATGCACCGAGGCTGGCTGAGCTCTGAAGGGCACAAGAGGAACCTGTGAGCCCTCAGATGAACCCAGAACTCGAGAGGTTGCTGCATTTCCTTTCCTCTAGGCATTCTGATTGTTAGAAAACATAAATGTTAGATGAAGTTGGACAGTGAACAACCTTCTTATTTACAGAGCAGTCCCACTGCTTGAATCCATCCATAAGGAGTTCTCAAGCTGACATGTACTCTAATTCACACAACTTGAGTTTTTTAAAGACGCTTCTGTGGACATAATATTTGGGCCCAGTGTGACTTTCAGGGTGTACATACAGCATGGTACAGCCCATAGCCTTTAGGAATTTCCCCCATTCTTCATCAGTCTTTAATACATGATATTTTGGACTAACAGGCTGCATAAGAGGACTCAGATTCCAGCTCCCACCAAAATGAAGCAGAGCAAAGATGTTCCCATCTTCTCAGCAAAGCTGAAAGCTGAGGTTGGCTGTCCTGCAGTGCAACACAGCTGTGCTACAGTTCTGCAGGATATACCAGATGTATTTAGGGCAGTAGCTGGCCTGGGAAGCAGGGGAGGTCAGGAGCAGATGCATCATGCCCTTCTGCTGCCCCTGCTCTGGGGACAGATAAGCCGTGGGCAGTGGGGGGAGAGCAGCCTTCTGAAGCAGCGCAGCAGAAACCCCCAGGGTGCACTGAATCTGTGTGTCGGATCCTTCGGGGAGGGTGCTACAGATTTTCTTCTGTAATGCGCATTTTGAGATAAATACCAGTTGCAGTGAAGCGTTTTCTATTAAACAGTCTGTGAGAAAAGGGTCAAACCGCTGATGTGCCAATTCCCATTCTCACCCAGGGCTGGGTGCCGGCGCAGCCGAGCGCGACGCGGCGCGCACAGAGCGGCTCAGTTACAGTGAAACACTCGGGTACACATCGGGATGGGTCTGACGGGGGCAGAACCGCCTGGTGATGATCAGGGCTCGCAGCCTTTGACTGGAGATGAACTGGCTGTGTGAGCTTTAATTAGCCAGCCACAAGGCAGAATTATAATCACTGTTTTACTAGCGCAAAGTAAATACTTGCTTTCCTGCTTTGCCCATCCTGGAAATTTATTACGCACTTGGATGTGTCCACACCTCAGAGCCGGGGAGGCAGATGCTGGGGGAGTGAGGAACAGGCTTTTGCAACCTGACCCCCGAGGAGGAATAGCTGCAGCCATGCCTTTTACGATGACACATTTTTCTGAAATATTTATGCCCAATCACCCGTTGTTTTTATCTCATGGCCTCCTCTCCTTGCTCAACCCAGGCTGCCTTATCAGACAGCCTTAGCTATTTAGGAAGCACAGATTAAAAGTTAGGAGGCTGAAATTAGAGAAAAACCTTTTTGACACACATTGAAGCTTCCACTAAGAGAGCTGTGGAGAATTAATTGTCAGGCAGAAAGGGCTGGGAGTGGGGACCAGAGGGTGCCTCAGCATGTGAAGGGCAGAGTTCCCCCTATCTCAGCAGGTCTGACTGCTGTGGATTTTAGGTAGGAACTGTTTTTCAGGCCCAGCTATTAACCACTAAGTGATCTGGTCAGTTGTTTCACCCAATCCATGCTGGATGCTTTCCCCTTCCCTGCTTGCAGAAAGGGCAGCCACAGCCTCAGTAGCAACTACAGCAGCCACCCGCAGCAGGGACAAAGGGAAAAGCCTCAGAGCAAGCAGCAGAAAGTAGGTTAGCCTGAAAGATGTGGGTGGAAAGAGTGCTCTTACAGACATCTTTCTTATAGAATTCTGTATATTCACTTTTTAGTGGCTCAGAAGCAGAGGACGTTTCTTTGCATTATTTCCAGTGAAGAGGGAGCTGAACTCCCTCCCTTCATGCTCTCTCCCCTCTGACCTGTCTAATTGCTGTAGAAGAAGGGCAGCCCAGAGAAAGTCAATATGGATAAAACCCTTTTGGATCCTGGTATTGGTCAAACTGCTGGTAGAAGGGTACAGCTTCCCTTGGGTCACAGACTTAGCTGAGAATAGCAGATTTGTCCTTTTCAACAATTTTGCAAGATGAGGTGCTTATGGTGTGGGATTTTTGGGTTGCTTTGATCAGTTGTGGGGTTTTTTACTATGTCTAGATCCAGGCTGCCTGAAGATAACCATGGGTTTGCCAGTGATTTCAGTGAAATAGGAATTTGACCTTGAAATATGCTGAGTTCACAGGCTATATAAACTACCATATTTTGCATATCTGCTCTAAATCCAGACAGCCAGAGGGCTGAAGGTACATTGCCCCACTGCAAACAGATCAGCTGAAAAGCATGAACCTTGATTTAAAGGAAAGACACCATTGCTGACTGTGTGTTGTATCTTAGATGGGAAATGGAAGAATTGTGATCAAACACACTTTATTGACTTTATTCCTTCCTTAACTAACAAGTGAACTTCTGAAAATGTGCACACTAGCCATTTTATGAAATATGATAGCAAGCACTAAATTACAGTCCTCAAATCACCAATTCAGAGCCCACAGAAATATTTTTTTCCATTTCTTCATCTATAATTTCCGGGCTGGAGCTCTAGCCATTAATAGCAGCTACATCATTACACTGCCGTGACACTTCAGCAGCACCCTCATCCATTTCAGTCATTGATCCACTAATGTGCGCCGGATGGGAAAGGAAAAGGGCCAGCTCATTCATCCTCCCCCTCCTTCCTCCTCCGCTCACCAGGTGGCAACCACTCACCCACTGCTTTAAATCCCTATCAGATTTCAGATGCTCAGTGTTAATTGTCTCTGTACAAGGACTGACCCCAGACAGCAAAACTAAAATTAAAGTAACAGGGCCGCAGAAGTGGGTGAAATGCTACAGGAGTGGATGGATCTGCATCTGCTTTCCTTGGCCCACAGACTGCAGACAGCACTGGAAATGACAAGGCAGAGTGGGAACGGTAAAACACACTTCTAGGCATTAGATTCTTCCTGGAAAATGAAGCCAAACAAGGAAAAGAGTAGGAGAAAGGCTAAAGAAATTAAGCAACAAGATCCAAGGTACATCAATGTACTGCTGGAGAAATGGTACTTTGAGTAGCACCAACAGCACAAGTAATTCTATAATTTGCATATGGAGCAAAAAAATGTCTTTCCTATGGATATCCATGGGTAATCCATACTGCAGCTCCGTGGTTAGATGTTTTTCTGAGTTACAAAGATAATGAGCTGAAAGATATATTACTTATGCCTGTAGCTTGTTGGAGTTTTCTAATCCAGAAACCTGATTTTTAAAAATTTTTCTTAAATTTATCCAACTAACCTGTACACACATTCTTGCTTTCCCTTTCCACTCTTTGCTTGGTACACCTGTTCTTTTGTTCTGATTTTCCTTATCTTTATATTGCTCATTTTGGGGATCAAAAGATAAAGGAAGTAAAAATCCTGTTAGTTTTCAAAGGTCCACAGAGCAGTAGATAATTGGTTTCCAATCAAGTTCCGACTTTCTTTGATCTCCAAAGCCCTTGCAAAGAACATTTTGCTAAGACACAAGTGTAAGTGTGTGGTAGCACTACCAGGAGATCAAATTTTGAAAGGTTGCAATTACCTGTGCAGTGACACTTATAAAGATGAGAGGGACTGATAACAATGCTGTGTTTTTATGCCATCTTCCATTACACTTGCATTAATGAGACAGGACTACATCCTTCTGAAAATACTTCCAGTAATATTTCTCCCATGCTATAGTGACAGAGGTCAGGAACAGACACCAGCTTCTTCCAGCTCCCCAGACCTCGGTTCAGACACACAAGCATCCTTCCTTCTCAGAGATTGCTGCTCTTTCCAGTTCTGCTTCAAGAAGACAAAGAGAAATGTACTGCTCGTTCCCCCCCAGTTCATGTTTCCACTTTCATGCAGCAGTTTATAACCTTTGGCTGTGCTGGTTGAACTTTTTGGGTTGTGATGCAATAATCAGTGTAATGTTGTTTATATAACACAATGCCCAGCAGCTGATAGGAATTTTTTAAAACCAGCTCTGCCACCAGAAGAACCCTGACGTGAAACTATAGCCTTGTTCATTTTTGCAAGCAGTTAATCTCTTCTGTCACTTTGAACCTTAACACCCATCACTTTAACTTCCCTTATTCACTAAATGTCCTTCTGTCTGCACCCACACTTAAACCCAACAAAACATATGGGTGGGGGTTGGTCACTTCTCCCAGGTGACAAGAGGAAACAGCCTCAAGATTGGATATTAGGAAAAATTTCCTCACCAAGAGGGTGGTCTGGCATTGAAACAGGTTGCCCAGGGTAGTGCTGGAGTCACCATCCCTGAAGGGATTTAAAAGACATGGAGATGTGGGACTTGGGGACATGGTTTAGTGATGGGCTTGGGTTAATGGTTGGACACAATGATCTTAGAGGTACTTTGCAACCTAAATGATTCTATGATTCTGTATGAAAAAGCAAAATATGTTTATGCTAGAAAAGCACAAGACAGAGTAAAATGACTGATCTGAGGTTTGTAGGAATCTTTTATTTTCTTTTTAATTTTTATTTTTATCTTTTTCTCCTCTTTCCATCTTTCTCTTTTTCATTTTCTTTTCCTTTTTCCTTTCCTATTTCTTTCTTACTCTCCATGCCAGGGCTGTCCAGAAACAACAATTTATTTTTTTTTATGTATCAAGGCAGAATTATTTTGTGCAATCTGGAGAGGCAGAGTGCACAAGATACACAGGTATATATTTGTGCATGCACACCAAAATCTATAACTGGCTCTGCTTCTTTAAATAAACAGAATACATTCATTTAGCTTAAAATAGGACTCCTGTCAAGCTCCTGCCCTAGAGCAACTACCAATTGCACTGTCAAAATCACTCTCTGTGGTTCTGAATAGGTTTCTTAATGAAAGAGCAACATTAGCTCTTTAGAACATTTTGTCCCTGAAGGATGCAGCAGCAACAGCCACGGAATGATTTCTGGCTCAGACATGCTTATAGATGGTAGAAAACATAATGGTTTAAAACATAAGTATCAGCTCCCTGGAAATGCTTCATAACAGTGATTCAGGGAACCAAGAGACAAATGGATACTAAGAATGGTATCCACTGATGAGTGCTTTGTTTCCCATATGCACATTGATCCCCCTAAGAATAATTGTGGTTATGTTGTCACTGAAACAATGCAATAACCAGAGAATGAAATTATTTGGGACCCAATCCAAAGCAAAATATGTTCTGGTAAAATGAAATTTTAATATTTGCTGGATTAAATAATGATGAGCATCCAAATGAAATTCTGTGTTTCTATTTTAGCAGTCTGGTCATACTGACTGTCACAGTAGTCATTTTTTATTCTGGTTAAACCTGGAGGCAGTAGCAGAGTTGAATATGACTTGAGTAGATATGTCCAGATTCAAACGAAAGAAAAAGAGCTTTTGTTATAAGATGCTTGGTTGGAGGCAGGACTCAGGTGTTCCCTTGTTTCTTTAATAGGGGTGGTATGGCTGCACTCAGCTAAAGTCTCCAAATTGGAGCTACAGCACTATTTAAATGTTGAAGAATGGTATTTACCAACAGCCTTATGCATATCCCCAGTCTCAGTTCCAGACAGATTTCAGATCAAATGTCACTGTTCTCATACAGGAAAAGCCCACAAGCAGCTTTTCAACAGCATGGAGGGCATCAGGATCAAAATCAACAGCACAACAGATGACATTTTCCATCAGAATATAGAAGTATCTGTCCCTGCTTTGTCAGAGTCTTCTCCCTGGCAGCAGGAGACTGCACTTCTGGTGTGTTTGATCCTCTTACTTCCTATACTTGCAGTCTGTTCCAACAGTCACCATCAGCTCAGATGTAATTATTACAGAAAGCAGCTTTGTCTAGGCACAAAAACATTCAATGCTAATAATAAACCTGTTAAAAGTGTTCTTCCTATGTCCTGCTCTGTTTCCTGATGGTCCCTTCCCCTGCTCCTCAGGGTCTGTAGTCCATGCTGTCATTCTGGTGGTGGTGGTTGTGATGCAGCAGGTCATTGGTTTCTGGAGTCTTTCCCCAGGAAGATTATGGTTGTTCATGTTGATAGTTTTGTCTTACTCATTTTAATATGGTTGCTAACACATTTATACCTTTCCTCTTCCTTCATTGTTCTGCACCTCCACATCCTATCTGCATTTTCTATGTACAGCACCTTTTAAATCTGTTAGATACTATTTCTTTGTTACCCCTAAACCCAGCTTTGTCCACCTCCAGGTCTGTGTTTCTTGAACTCACCGTGGGTGTGAAGCCTGTGCCCCATCTCTTTTCCCCATGCCAGTATTCCTCTGCTGTGATGCTCTCCAGCCCTCGGCCATCCTACCAGCCCCAGATGTGTCATTAAACTGTAGAACTACAGCAGCACCATTACAATGACAAGCAAAGTAAAAGAATTTAGCCCTAACCACCTGGTCAGAAGAAAAAATGCTGTTGCAGATAATTCAAATCAAAACAAAGCTGCAGGCAGGTCAATAAAGTTCAGACCAAGCGGGGCTGTCACAGCTCAGCCCTGAGGCCTTGCAAATTCACCGCAAAATCTGTGGCCTGTTAGTAGCAATGGCAACACAACACAAAAGGGTTACATGGCTGCATTACTGTGCTATTCTGAAGTTTCCCATTTGTTTCCCATCCAACTCAGACCCTGCTAATACATTGCCCAAGGTAGGGAGCTGCAGGTACACAGATCAGCCCAACATCAGGAGTTAACTTAATGAAAGCCAACTCATTCCATAATGCACTTGGGATTGGTGTCTCCTTGGCTGTGTTTATGAAATTCCATGGAGCCGCTGGAATAAGTGCTACTGAATTAATACAAAGCTATAAATAGGTTAATCAGGTGGAATCTTCAGCTGCTAAAACAGTAGAGTAACACAATTATACTGACCTTGGCTCATGATGGTGCAAGTTTTTGTTATCAAATTTTAGTTTCAACCTGGAGATGATCTTTATCTGGCATCTTGGGTCAGCTTGCTCTTGCAGTCCACACTTTTCCAGTAAAGTAATAAACAATGGGGCCAATGCTGGAGCAATTTCTTAGGGGCTTCTGATAATTGTTCATTTAGCTGCTGAGCATAAAAAGTTTCTGCAAAAAACTGAGTCAAGACTAAGAAGTCAAGCCCCTTTCAAGAGCTGAAAAGATAAATTGCACCTATATAGTTTGTACTTTAAAAATGTAAATTAAGTCTATATGTGTAATTCCTCTGTGACAGCTTCCTCTATTAACAGACTAAGTCATCCATCTGTCACAGGAAGAAAAAAACCATATTTGCCACTCAACCACAAACCCAACAAAACTGCTCAGATTACTCAGCATCACCTCAGTGCGTGGTGAGCAAGCAAACTGCTTAAAAATAACTAAACAATTGGCAGAACAAGACATAGTGATCAGGGGTAAAAACTAGTATTTGCCTTGAAATGGCAACAACTACTGCATATGCTGGCTGGAATTACTACCATAGCATTATTTACAGTTTCCACACCTTTGCTTCTTTCTGAAATAAAATAAAATAAAATAAAATAAAATAAATTAAAATAAAATAAAATAATGGTTTCCAGGATAAGTTTATATGCCATAATCCAAAAGTACACATCATAATGTACTTCTACCTTCTACCCCAGAAGTAAAAGGTAGAAACTTTTCATATTGCACCTTTCCCCTCTTAGACAAAACCAGCCAAAATGCTCCTTGTCAGCATCTCACTTGAGACATAAACTAGAGAGAGAGGTTTGGAAGCTGTGGGCCTGTCCCACTGGTTGATCAGATCATATTTAATTATATTAAGGCATCTATTTTTTCATTATTCCGTTTGGTTGATATTTAGAAACAAAAAGGCAACACTATTTTAGAAATTTGGCAATTAGAATTATATTAGCAGATCCAACTGACATTTGGAATTAATTATAAAAGAGGGGGAAAAGGGTTTGTGCTCACTCTTGATCTTTTAGAATGTAAAAATAAGGTCTGATAAGCATATTTGCCATCCTGGAAACATCAAGATTTATTTTGATTTGTTGGCTTATAATAAACCAACTCCTTATTTAATGATCCGAGCTGAGATCCAGAGAAGCAGACATTTAATATATATAGCATGAAAGTCCTTGCACAATTTTGATGCATGATTTAGCCAGTATTACTATTACTTCTCCCAAATTTCAGCAAAAAATCAGGGAACAGCAGAATTCTAAGCTGTTAATGTAAGGTCATATTTACCAACAGAGAAGCAGCCTTCTGGTGTATCCTCTGAAGGGTAATACTTCAGTTATCACTGGATTAAATACGTATCTTATATGATCCTGACAATTTTTTGCCAATGTAAGCAAGGCCATGACATTCAGGTGACTACATTTTGATCCCAAACTCTTCAGGCTTAGGTTCTTTAGTATTTTGTGTTTGATTATTTGAACAAAGAAACAGCACCAGAATAATAAACTTTTGAGCAATCAGGAATATAAAAGATATGAAATATATATTTCACAGATATGACATACATGACATATATAAATATATACGAAATAAGCTTCTCCTCTCATTCGTTAATACTTTACTTCTGTGGTAATGCTGTAAAATCCCCTCTGAGGGTTACAAGCTGTTGCATTTCCTTTGGTCCAAGCCAACAGTTGTCCCACACATGCCCGAGCCAAGCCACGTCCTCTGTCCCTGTGATGAGCTGGTATCAGACACAGCTGTTGGCAAGCTTGAAACTGTTGCTGGGTCAGTAGTTGTGCCGACATGCTCTTTAAATTAGCAGAAGACATCTGCTCAGGTGTCTTTCTTTTAAACACGACCAAGCTATCCAGTTTTCTTCAGTAATCCACTTTTTTCTTTTCATTCCTGTTTTTCCTTCTAAAAAAAATATTAGTGGACATACTGAGTATGGGAAGCAGAGAGGAGAGACTATGCATTTCAACTGACAGCAAAATTTCCATAGATTTCAGCGTGTTCAGGTTTTCCTTCTGACCAGCCCACCACATTTGCTATGCAGATGGGATTTCCCCTACAGATCCTGCAGTTGGACCTGGGTGGGCAGAAGCAGCTCTGATTTTATCTCTGTTGTCCGTATATGCTAAGCTGCACAAACTGCTGACTGCTGAATCCTCCAGGTGAAGGACAAGACAAAAAACATTTTCAGGGATTTGAAAGGATGGAATTAACAAGGCAGGAGAATGTGAGTCTAAAAGGCAGGATAAACAATACAAGGATTTTTTTCCCCTTTCAGGAAACTGAAAGGAAAATTATCTGTAAATGTGCAGTGTTGATGGACAGCCTGCCAACAGCGAAAATGGGAGTCTCTGAAAGCCTTAGGAAAGAAAAATTCATGACCCAAATTAAGAAATATGAACTTGACAGGTGCTTCCTGTCAATGTGGAGATGAGGGAAGCAGAAGTGGGTTCCTCAAGTAAAGGATAATGACGATTCAGAGAACAGGTAATTTGTTTCTCCTCTCCGAGGAGCTCAGCACGGGGGGAGGGAGGAGGGATCCTGGCCCTGCTAATCAAGCCGTGCCGCCGGCTGGGTGTAATGGGTGCTGCTTCTGCTGAGAGGTTGTTATGTAAGGGAGTTGCATTTTAGAAAGTTGAAAATTGCTTTTCTCAGATTGCAGCAACTTCCTTCATTTACAGGAGATGCTCCACAGGAGAAGTGGATCAGTCCATCTCCCTTCTTCCCAGCAGAACAAATCCACGTCATTCTGGAACCATTCATTAGCTGGGAGTCCGAGGATGTAAATGTGTGTTTACTTCATCTCCTCAATGACACAGGCTGGTTCCCTCTGGAAACATCCAATGTTTTGTCCAGTCTAGTTTTAAAAGCATAAGGGTACAGGCTCCTTCCTCTTCTGGTTCAGCAGCATTCACAGTTGGGGAGTTCTCACTGATAATGAGTATCAGTTTTCCTCAGTGACATTACTTCATTCTTAATTGCATTCCAATAAATTAAGGCTTCATAATTCTTTCAGTCTTGGTGCTTAAGTCTTCCAGGTCTTTTTATTGGGAAGTAATGTTCCTCTAACCCTAAGCCATAATTTAACTATGCTAAATTTAGTTACCTCTGTTGCGCTCCTCTCTAAAATCAGTTTAATATCTTTTGCTGTTTTCTGCAGAACTTCCTGTGTCTTGTTATATGTATTACTCAGCACAAACACTTATGTTCTTGTCTGCTTCATCTCTCCAGACTGGAAACAGGATACTATACACCTTGAAATATGTAACACCAATGTCTCGTTTCTGCCAACCTCAGTGCAAATTACTAAAGCAGGTTTACACTCACCATCTAGGGCTCCCTGTGGACACCTTCCCTCGTTTCAGAAGTTATTTCAGAAAATTGTTCACTTTAGAATATAATGAGTTTCACCTTTTTGAAAATTAGGGTGATTAGGAGAATATGTTCCTAGTAGAGAAATGGGGTTCTTCCCTTCACATTTCCTTATTTTTCAGTATGTCATATGTTTTTACCACCATGTTTTACATGATGCCATGGAGAGAGAGGCAAAGCCAGCAAGATGCATCTGCTTTGTCAAAGTTACAAGATACATACAAAGTTGTCATTCCACAGCACTGTTGTAGCAGATTCTATACCACCAGCAGCATTTATTCTACACCACCAGTTTAATGAAACATAGTTCAGAATATATATACCATCCTAGCAAGGGCAATTTAAGTGGCCTAGTGAGGTACCACATTCCAAGATGCATCTTTTTATCCTCACAGATGTGACTCCGAAAGGCAGTACCAGCAACCAGTCCTAATGTGTAAAATGTAATGTTTCACATTCTCTTTTTTTGCATTCCCAAGAAGCTTATGACACCTGAAAACTTTAATCCACCATATGCCTCACTTGATTCCTAAATTGCTCTTCAGTTCTTTTTCTCACTGTTCAAAGGGAACCCTGGCTGATAAAGGATGCACCAGGAACACACGGGTTGAGGCTGAAAGGGCTCATACAAGTTGTGACAGATTCACTTCACTGAGCATTAATCCACTTTAATCCAATTGGATCACATACCAAACTAGCAAAATCCTTGAGGCTTTCACAGCATCAGTTCCGTTAATATTTAAAGGTTAACAAAGTCAGTAGATCCTGTGCTATTTGTATCTATATTGAGAACTTCAGCTGAGAATTTGTAAAATAAGTTAATGAATATGAAGTAGAGACCACACACTGATAACACTCTCTTAGGTTTGTTTTTCATTTTTTTCTCCAACAGGATGTAGAGCCCCAAAATCTTCTATCAGAATGCAAGTGCCATAAGCTTATCATGCTTCAATAACTCAGTCATTTCAAGGATATCAAAGTGAGAGAAAAATACAAGAAGATGCCAAATGTTCAAATCTACTACAACTTCCTCACTGATTGGGAAAGCAAAGTGTTCCTAAATCTCGAAATGCCTCATGCAGGCACAGCAAATAAACAATCTGGGGTAGATGACAATCTCCAAAACCCAAGAGGATGGAGGAAAGATGCAGAGAGCTATAAAAAAAGCTGTCAAGTGCATCATCTTGCTGTAGCACTGTTCTTGTAAAGATGCAAGAGCACTTGCAGCTGTTAAATACTGAGGAGAAACAGCTTAACATCCAAGTGTAGCCCTCAGAGGGGATCCTACAGAGAGACAAGATTTTTCAAAGGCTGATGAAAACTTGAAGGACACCAAAACTGAAAAAAACCCCCCACAATAAATGTGATTTAAAAATATATAAAAATATATATAACCCCCTATGTATAAAAGCCTTCCTTGAAGGCCCCAAAGGAAGAAATTATGCTTATTCATATATCTGACAGACATTTGTCCCCAATTCAATAAACTAATGTTGTAACTAACGCACTCTGCACTCAAATGCAATAGAAAACCAAGGTCTTGACCAGCTGCTGCCTTTCTGGAAAGATATCAGGGCTCTCAGGAAAGAGCAGATGTTAATCTGTGCTCAGGATGGCTCCAACCTGGCCATTTCCCTCAGCTTCCAATTTTCATGGGCAAGAGCATGCTGATTCACTCCGAGCCCGGCACAGGATAGTACAGGTTTATCCCAGAAGACATTGCAGTGACAGACTCAAAATAAATGAAAACTTCAGGATCAAAGGCATGATGTAAAATCCTAAAACATTTTCTGCCTCAAGGTCATCCATACAAGAAGTATTATGGGTTCTGTAATAACAGAAGCAGTCGCTTCGTTGAAATTAATTTATTTTGAGAATATCCCTTTTAATCCTCCATGCATTTTTTAGCACAAAAAGTTGAATTTACCACAACCTCCTTCATAAAACTTAATATTGTATGTCTGGTAATGTGGCTGTTTCAACAATTCCTCACTGGAAATCCCACACCTGTGAAACCTTGGCAACACTGTTAGTAAGTGACCTACACAAAGTTTAATAGAAAATTTTTACTGAATATCCTCTGTTTAATGTAAACAAGGCAGGAGGCAAAACAAGGAGTATATATTTTATATAGTTACATTATTTTACAGGGCACAGTAAGCATGAAGAACATGTTTTGAAAACCCTGTGTGATATGCAATATCAGGTATGGATTTTCCATGTAGCCCCAGGTCTACTACAGGACTCTTCCATTTTACCAAGCACTTTGGGTTAGTATTTCTTTTAGCAAGACAAAGAGCACTAAGAGAATGTCATCTGTGAGATTACGCAGCAGGTTATGGTAGAAATTACCATGCATTACAAAGCCATTCCATGATTACTTGTGCCCTGTAAAATCAAGTGTGGCAATCTTTACACTAATCATAGTGTAAGCAAGCTCAGGATTCTGGTCCTTTTATATATATATGTATATATATATATATACATAGGTGATATACAGCCAGACTCAAGCTGTGTATCAAGTCACAGCTTTTATATTGCACAGACAATATATAGTAAGAACATTACACAGACAGAATCTGAATACCAGGAATATTACAGTCATATGAGAAACTAAGGACAAACTTGTTCTACCAGAGCTAGCACATGGCTTATTACAAAATTTTCTAAATCAGACTCTAAATCAAATACATACTATAAATGAGAAAAAATGTAAAAAATGCTCCTATTTACACACATGTGCATCAGGATTAAAATGTGGGTGGGGTCTGCCTTTTGAAATAAAAAATTATTCTAGTATTACCTCTCAAGTATTCCAATCTAATACTAGTGGCCCTATTTTCTAAGGGGTAAGCACTCACATTTCCCACTGACATCTGAAGGATCTGCATATGCCATGAACTCTTCAGGCCTTATATTTTCTCAGGTGGCCCTCTCTGGGTAATAAATAACCACATACAGACACACACACACACAAACAAAATGGGCACCTCAATGACATGCATAGATCGAAAAGGTGAAAACATGGACCTCAACTAACTTCTAACCTTTTGTTAAAAAAAAAAAAGTGCATGAAAAATATCACCACAAAAATAATTAAACGAGTTCCATCTCTTATGGAAGATTAAATCACTTTTACAAAAATAAAGGTCATTGTCATCAGGTATAGTAATTAAGGGTTTGGAGGCAGCACTCACAAGAACAGTTTAGGCTAAAGCAACTTTAAGGATTGCTTCACTTCTATCAGGATGGATCCATGTCTTATAAATTTATGAACTAAATAACATTTGATTTGCAAGAACATCACCAATGTCACTGGAGACTGTACAATTATAGCCTGAATTTCAGACTGATTATAGTTATATCTACTTATTTTTCTCATGGACAAGCTTAAGGAACTGTGTTTGCAGCTTGGCAAACTGTTTTGCATTGAAATGCCACAGAGGCATTACAGTGTAATGAGCTCAGGTATCAGTGAAAACAGCAATGACAACAAAAGAGGTTGATGTTAATGCTTTCATTTGAGATCAGGCATCTCTTGAATGGCATTATAAATTCTTATATTACTTGGAATGCTCTTGGAAGTTTTAACATTTCTCTCATTTTCATTTATAGTAGCATTACTGTTTCCAGTTTCCACTGAAACTGGGACATCAGAAGTACTCTGGAGCATACACTTAAAAAAAAATAATGAAAAAAGAAAATTTGAGGAAAAAGTAATTAAGCTCAAGCAAAATCAAAAAGACCCAAATTCAGTAAAGCATCACTATTTGTGCTCAATAGCTTAACTTTGTTTATGTAAAAAATTGCAATTTAAGGACAAAATTCTTGAAATTAAGCTTATGTTTAACTGTTTTGCTGAATTGGGACCTTATTTATAACAAATATATGTATTAAACATCTCTCCGCAAAGACATCAACGTGTTCTAAACTATGTGTCAGGTATCAATGAAGCTTCTAATGCAGACCAACTGCAATACAGATCACTAAAAATGATTTGCTGCTTTCAAGGTATGTTTCTAAAGAACAAAAATGGAAAAAGTGTCATTTTATTAACTATATCCTACCGTGCTACTTGGACATGAAAACAATTTTGGGCTAAATTCATAAGAAAAAGAATCCTCACACAAACAGATGAGGAAGTAAAACACGCTTTTGTTTGCCAGAGAAATGCCACACTTTTTAAAAGTGTCCCAGTACAGGAAGCCATTGCATACAGGTTTTACTTGCCAAAATGTTTCCCCAGTTCCATAGCTACTTTCTCCAGCTGAACCTGTACTGGAAGCTTTTACAGCAGGACCCTCTTCACTGCTGACAACAATAAATTTAGCCCATTAACTGTGACACTGCTTTAATTAACCTGCTAACTTAAAAGGCCTCTCAACATCCAGGCTCCATAAACATTAAAAAACAAGACCTCGAAGGCATGGATTCAGAGCAAAATCTGATTCTCTGCTACAGTCACGTAAATCCAGAAAAAATCTAGTGACTGAGTAAATTAGTCCATCATTGTATGTGAGCAGTGAGATCTGAAATGGGCTTTAACTGTGCAAACAGGGCAGGAGGAAAGACAAATGAAGAAACACAACGTAAACAGGAGTGAAGCTCTACATTGCCTGCCCATGGTACGTTCATAGGAGGGGTCCTGCACACACGTGTGAGGTCAGGACAGGTCTCTCACCCCAGACATCCAGCGTGACTGGAAGGTTCAAGCACAGCCCCCCACACCTGCCAGTGCTCAGTAAGAGCTCTGCCAAGTGCAGGCTACCACCAACAGAAGCAAAGCACACTGACGTGGCCTCCACTTGCAGTGCCAACAGCTGCCCTGGCTGATGGCATTCATACTGAAAAGGATTCACTGAAAGGCATTCCTGCATCCCAGCATTATGAAAAGTAGGTGCAAATTTTGGTCCTGTATAAGTTATCAATGTTTTAACTGAGTTGGCATCACTGTGATGGCTAGGTGAGCAACAGAAACATCTCAAAAAATAACAGAATGCTGCCAATTTTCAAGGCACAGAAGATTCTTAAAGCAATTCAGGCTATATACCAATTTAAAAGAAATTAAAAATACTGTTTCAGCAACAACTACTAATGACCTAGAATTAACCTCTCTGTAAAGGTGACATGGGTCAAACGTCTACAATTCTCATGAAAAAACCTAAAGCAAATCTAGTTATGCAGATGACCTGGAATGACAGAGACAAGCATGCTACAAACATGTACACTTCAGATATATTTGTTATGGATGTGATGCCGAATCAGGATTAATTTCATCAGTATGATTTTATACTGACATATCTCTTGAAGTAATCCATTAAGGAATCAAGCTCAGAGTTGTCTTTAAGATCCACCAAAACAAAAATGACCCCTCATTAACATATCCTACTGTATATGGATTGGTGGATTTTTTGAACCTCATCGTTTTTAATAACATACATTGCAACTATAATTTCCTTTCATATCTCCAACAGAAAAGAAGAAGAATTAAGACATAAAAATGTTATAAAATGAATTTGCTTTTTAAAACTAATATGGTCACAAAGTACATGTGAGCCCCAGAACATAAGACCAAACTCTCTAAACATTGTCATTAGAATAACCAAGGTCTGATGTCTGTGGTTCTTCATGCAGCTTTTGCAGCTCTTCACACAGTGGCTAGAAATGCTATGTATTGGTTTCTCCCAAAATGCCTTCACTCGAGGTCCACTTGAATCCTCCTCTCTCGCAATCTGAACATCTGGTGAAAGGAAGTTGTTTTCCAGTTCTGCCAAACGTCCCCTTACATTTTTCCAGGAGGCACCACCTCTTCTCTTCGGGTGTTGTCAATGGACTTGTGGCTGAAGGGAGCCTGGTGGCTTCCCAGCCTGACCCCCCAGGGCTGCTCACGGTGTGGCCGAGGTGTGGTACTTCACAAAGGCGATCGCTGCCAGCTCTTTGCAGAACTCTTCCAGCACAATCACGCCCTCTAGTAACGTCATGTGGTCAATGCTGGGACAGAGAGAGAATTGCAGGGAGTCAGGACTGGCATACACAAAACCGGCCATGGGTCTTGGAAAACGTGCAGCGTTATTTACTCACATGGGCCCTTCGGGCTCCAAGCCCAGTAGGCGTTTTCTGACCAGCAGAAGTTTGGGAGTGAAATCTGGGATGCGTTGGATTCTTACCATGAGGTCCCCGACGACCTGTAAAGCCATGGACACACAAAGTTACCGCCTGTGCAGAGCGCCTGGCAGGAAGGTTAATGACACAGACCCACTTCAGCCTCCTCACAGGGTCACAGAACAACATGTGCAGTAGCTGCTCTGCCCCAAAAGAGGAGCAGGAAGTAAAGAGATACAAACGCCTTACTTGCTGTTGTCACAAATAGCATTACTTGTTTTAATTACGTGGATGATTAATTTGTCTTAGTAAATGTTGACGCAGGCAATTGACCAGTAAATTTATGGGTTTAGGGAAAGCACAAGGGGAGAGAGTGAAGATTTGTATTTTGGAATGGGGAGGGCTGCTGGGAAGAAGGGAGCCAAGCCCTCTGTCAGTACTGGGCAAGCAGCATTAACAAGCTGCTGACCAGCTTAATAACAGCTGGTGCGTGGGGTAAGCGAGGGATTCTGACTAGGAAGATTGCAGTGTGACAGGCAGCCAGCCAGCACTTCTAGGATGCAGGTCTGGCAGGAAGAGATGGAATCAGAGAGGGGGAGAAGGGGACTTTAGATAAATCCAGGACTATATCATCAACAACAGCCTTAATCAGAAAAAAAAGGAGCCTGAGCAGAGACACTCAGCCAGGCACTGGGCATTAAGGAGTGTTCTTGTGTGTGTATCAAAACCATCTCTCCCATCCAAGTGCAAACCTGGCCTGTTCCCATGGCACTACCTGACTTTGCCTGCAAGTGACAGAAATGTGACCTAGTCCAGTTTAAAGCACCAGCATTGCCAGAGGGGATATCTTGTATCTACACAATGAAACTAAACAACAAAAAATTCTGAAGATATGAAATAAATTTTCAGTATTTTTGGTAGAAAATCCAAAATCTTGACTCAAATCAAGACTGTAAGAGAAACCATTTGCCAACTTCAACTACCCAGCAACTAGTACCTCTAACTACAAAGTTATTAAATATATTTCTGCTGTATAGCCATATGTATTACCTGTGTGTTTACTCACCCTGACAATCACAGAGAAGAGAGACTTGCAGCCAGAGGCAAGGTTTACATAGGGATCCAGAAGGTATTCATGTATATGAGGATGGGGAAACAGGGACAGTTTGGACAACACTGACGTAACTTGTAAATTTACATCATAGGGCTGCAAAAAATGGAAAAAACAGTGCTCAGTTATTTTCATGCTGGCTTCTCTTCATCCAGCTTGTGTTTATTTAACTACCAGAACATTATATACAGGGTTATGAATAAAGACAGATAAAAAGTTAGATTAGAAGACAGGCCCAATCTCTGCTTTTCACAACAGCAGTATTGTGAATATGACAGATGAGTATTAGATATTATTATCTGTATAACTGCTACAACCACTTGAAGCTTTTGCACACTTGTTTATTGTAGGGTAAGTCCTCTTCCCATAAAACATTTCTTCAGCTAAACAAATAGCATAGAATCAGCTTAGATTAAACATCTGCTTGCTTCTGATGGGAAACTGTGAAGCATATGAGCTAAGGAAATTGGCAGAGACAAATCCATGTTTAGGGCTAATATGTTATTTCTCTTCTACTTCATTTTTTCTGGGTAAGAAGCATTGCAGAAGGCCTGGTCATCTTGTGGCAGCATGCTATGGGAGATGAGACAGTCCTGGGCTGAGAAAGCAGTATAAAATTCTGAGCTGCTTCTCTACCTCCTTTCTGCAAATCAACCAAATGGGAGATGCAACACTGTCAGATGCTGGAAGATGCTCCTAAGTCATAAGGAAAAAAATAGTACCTAATTTTCTAGGAAAAAAATTAGGGCCTAGTATAAAGGATTTTACCATCCCAGTAAGAAACTCATTTCCATAAAAGCAAGTATTTTCACCACAGCTTCTAAATGTTCCAAATACTTTTTTCCCATCTTTGATTTTCTCATCACAGCGAAAACAAGCTGACACTTTTAATTCAGCCCCAAATTTGCAAACTAATGGAGTTTCCTTCTATCTAGTCAATGGTAGAACAGACTACATTGACAAGAGATGGACAAACATTCCTTTGGTACACACAACTCTGTCAATCAACCTTGTCGATTTAAGTGGATTACAGGGCCCTCATTCCATCTCTAGATCTGCATATTGGTAGTAACATCCTCAATGGCATAATCACATCTAGAATAGGGTGATTTAATGACCTCCAATTATCATCTCTACGCTCTCAAGTTAACATCCCACTGAAAAATCAGAGAACAAATTCTTGCCTCTTTCTGATTTGGAAGAATTTACCCTCAGACTAAGACAGTTAGCTATTAAGACATTAGCTATGTGTACATGTCTAAGCTTGCATTAGCCTACTCAGCAGAGATCTGACACTTGATACACTTGACAACACACAAACATCTCCTGCCATCTTAGATGCTCCAGAGTATCTGCTGGTCTCTTGATGGTTCCACAGATGGTGAATCCTGCAAGATCTCTGTTGTAACCACAAGCTTGTAGGAATATCTTGGGCAACACATACCTCAGTTCAGGCACCTGAGAGCAGCTTTCAGTCCATACAGTTGCAGAAGCTGAGATGGTGATCCACTTTACACTAAAAGAGACCTGCTTTTCAGCATAAGAGCTACCGGGGCTGTTTGCACAAAATTTCCACTGACTAGACATGGATACCTAACTAATATTTAGGTACCTTATTCTTGAATTTGTTACCACACATTGTTGCATAGCAAAGTTGGCTTACAGATCTTCTGAAGTGAAAGCACATATTTCTTTTGGTCAGTGACAGTTATTTTGGTACGTGATACTCCAGCAATAAATTCATCCCAATCTCCTAACAAATAAAGCTTTAAGACGCTGGACCAGAGATGTTATAGGTAGAAGAGATCACTACACTTTGAGTTATTATGGCAGAGCTACTCTGCAGAGAGAGACACAAATTCCTTCCATAAATCCATTCACTGCCTACCTAGCTGATCTGTAGAAGGTCTTTAGAGCTGTCTGAATCAGCCAATTCATTAGGAAGCTTTGAAGCAATGAGCATTATCTGATGTTCACAAGAAGAGAAGAAAACAAAGTAGTAACAGTGCTGCATTGTTCAGACAGATTGCTGTTGTGATTTCAACTAATTGAGAGCATTAAGGAAAGCTGCTTCTTCACACAGAGCTTTTATTTCTGTCCATATGTCAGCAGACTAACTAAGACGGCCCCATTTCAGATAACATCCTAAAAACTTTCCCTGTAACTGAAAAGATTAAATGCAGCAAAATTTGAAGTTCAGGAAGGTTAAAAAAAATTCTTAGCAAACAGTCAATTCCATAGAAATTTATAGTATTATCAGGAGGAAGAAGGTAGTGTCTAGTAGATGAGGTACTTGAAACAATTTACTTCACTTTTTGTGCCTCAGCTATCTTCTGACAGAAACTATGTTAGTGGTACCTGCCACCTCTGCAAAGTTTTCTGGTATCATAATCACATCAGAGTGTTCCCCTGAACGCTCACAGAGCTGACCTAAAGGCTGCTACTGGCTTCCTGACATGTTCCCTGTGCATTTCTAGGTTCAAATGGCTCTGCTTATGACCAGGAAATCTGGCACTACCACAGCTAATGGTTTATTCTGTAGATAGCTCCATATGCAAAACAGGAAAGAATTGTACAAGCTTCTGAAACTGGTACAACCACATTTGTAGCCACTCCAGCTGGTATTACAGGGAAGGTAATCAAGATTTTCAGGGCTCATTTTCACTGGAAAGAAAAATTATCTTCTTGATCTAAAGCAGTAATATTGACTTGAGGAACATAAGCCTAGAGTTTAGAGAAGGCAAAGAAACACTAAGTTTCCACAAAGGGAAACTCCTTCTCACCTCCCTGACCCCTCACCTTCTCCCCAGAAAGTCGAGGTTCTGCGAACTGGCTGAACACAGAAACAAACGGGCATCAGAAAAAGTAATTTTCTTTTAATTCTTTTGTACTAATCTGGATCTGACATGTCACACCACCTTTTCAGAACAAGGAGCCTGTCAGGTTTTACCTCATTTGTTTGCCTTTAGCAGATATATTTTTATTATTTGAAGATAATCAAACAGGAAAAAATGTACTTCACATTACAGGTAGAAAAGAATACCATATAGAAACTTTCACAGGAAAGTTTTTTAAAAACTGAAAAAATCGGGAAAGTATTAACAGTGATGCAGTAAGTTCTTTTCACCTTACACAGTGACATAAACTGCTTCCTGAACAAGACTTCAGATTGAAGTTCACTGAAATGTGGCAGAAAGATGAGGTACCATATTTTATTTACTGGAATATGTACATGCTTTTTAAGTGTAAATGCTGTAAAATGAAAACAGAACCATTTTACAACAAACACTGTAAAATGAAAACAGAACAGAAAAATGCTAAGACTGAAGGATTCCTAACATACTATCTTAGGAATTCTTAAGATACTATCTTATCTTCATCTTTTATCTTAAGGATATACCTTCCTTACTCAAATGATATTTCTGGTCAATAAAACATTCGGTACACAAAAAGGTGGCTAACAAAGATAAGAGAGTTTTTGTTCTTACTTTTGTGAAACTGATAATACTGATCACTGCAACATCCTGCAATCTACAGGGACCTGCACCAAGGACATGGGACATTACACAATAATACGAAACTATAATAGAAAACTGACTGATGGGAATCCATGGGACCTTATCAGCCCTTTAGCAGTGATGAAAGTATCAGAAATGGAATTCCTAACCTGTTTTTTCTTACCTGATCAAGAATCCTTCCCATTCTTTCAAACAGGACTTTCAAGAAGTGTCCTTCAAAAAATGACGCTTCTAAATTGCACTTTTCCAAAGATCTGGGAGATCCAGGCCACTCCCACCGTAAGCAAATGACACAATAATCCCGGAACTAGAAAAAAGTAGTTAGGAAAACAGACTTAAATCTCCATGGAAAAAATTTAATTTCTTTTGAATAGTACATACACCTTAAAATTATAATCTGTAGCTAAATGAAAACTCTAAGCTCAAAAAGAACAGTCCTTGCAAAGTAAACACTATCAGCAGGCACCTCATTTTCTTCTTGACATTCCTGCTACTAGGGTAGCTTGACAAACAACCAGTGGAGAACAGAGCTCCCAAAAAGCAGCTGGGGCCAAAGCACAAAGCAAAGCCAACAATACACATCCTGATTAGGGTTCTTCTAAGGTACGAATTGCATTCTTACACATTCTTCCTGTCAATACATTACCACATTTCCACTATAGGATGTGTAGCTTGTTTTGCTATTCAAACTGTGTTGCTCTCTAATTCCCAGGACAGGAAAGGCCTGTGTATATGCAAATATATATATATATATATATTTTCACACAAATGAAAAGAATTCCAGGGTTTCCTCTTGCCTCTTTTTGTTTCCTATCTCTCCTAACAGTCTTTCTCAACCTCTGTCCCTCATTTGCTCTGGGCTGCCTGATGTCTCACTTCCAAGGAGTTATACCTTGAAAGGAGCACAACTTATTGCAGAAAAAATAAGGAACACAGGAATAAACAGAAGCAAAAGAGAGAGAAAACAGACTCAGAAATTCTGCACTGCATGTAGCTTACCTACCTGTGCAGCCTTCCTGGAATAGAAATATGGAAGCAGAACAGCTATTTGGATGTAATAACAGCAATAGGCAGGGCTATTCTTAGGGGGGATATATTTTAACAGTAGCCATATCATTGTCAGGAAGTGACAGAAACCAATTCTGCTCTCTAATAACTCCCAGAATACTCTTTTTCCCAAGGCATGAAAGAAAGACAAAGATGATAAGTGGTTTCTGGCATCCAAGAATAGAAGATAGGGGAATTTTACATCAACCCTTGTTTTCTTATTCTCTATTTTCTATTCCCTTTCTTTTCAGGAGAGACTAGTTCAGGAGATAAAGCAATATAATAAATAAAGAAATCCAAGCTTCCCATCTTAAACTGCTGATAACATAATTCCAAGGTTATGGAATCTTTGAATTACCTATCAAATATAGCTCTCAATTACTGTCCTCCTTTGCATAAATTTTTCTACTTTAGAAAATTCACAGGACTTCAATATGAAAGCTGCAAGCAGGCATTGTCCTCTGACCAAGGAAACTTTATATTATATTTGTAAAAACAAAACTTGCATTTATTTCAAAGCAGTATATCATAAAGCTTTCCCTAGCTCCCCAACCTCCCAACTTCCAACCTGAATGCCTTAGGCTGCGCATTTCCCGTGATGAGCTTTTATTTTCAAAGTCCCAGATTGCATAACTCCTATGCAGCATTTTAATTTCTCTTTAGTTCTTTCAAACAGCTTGGCAGGCAATTCTCCAAGAGAATGCAGATAAATGCAAAAGCAAATTAAGAATCCATCCAAGGTTCAGATTTTCTCTCACTGTATTTGTTATATGAATATTAATGCATTTAATGTCATCCCTTATTCCCCCTAGAGCTATACAAGGTGAATTCATCATCAAAAGATCTCCAAAGGTAAGTTTTCATTAGAAAATGAAAATTGAATTTTCCCATCTTTCATTACCAAAAGATGCATTTATTAGGACTATTTAGAGAACCATTTGTATATTCTCATAAGCATTTCAAATTTCAAGGACCAAGGAAGACTTCACTGACTTACTTGTCTGTGGGCATCTCTGAGGTAAGTATCATAACCTGTACCCTCCACATGGTATGACGACTTTGCTTCATCAGGTACAAGACAGAGAAAACTAAAGAGAAAAAAAGTACATTAATGAGTATCTATATTCCACAGAGCATTGATCAATACTTTTTCATCATCTGTACCAGTGTACACAATGTTGAATTGTCTGGCCAATTAATCCACAGACTCTACCATAACTCTATGTTAGGAACAGAGACTACAAAATCTATTTAAGCATGTCTATTCCAACTACTGTTTGTAATAACAAGACATATACTTCAGAACTTTTGTATCTAACACTGGAGGTAAAATCCTCAGTGGAAGCATTTTCTCAGAATCAGCAGATAGAATGGAGATGAAAAGGAATATACATAACCAGTCAAGTACTTGCTAAAGGCCAGACTCCATCTTACTAGAAGTAAAAAAAATATACTTGGGAATAAACAAGCTGAAAGAGAACAAGAATTACAGGTAAAATTTTTCTAAACCTACTTCATAGGTAGCTTTATTTACCATAGTTTGCTGTGGTAAAAAATTAACATCTAAGACATACAAGAGTATTTGCATACAAATGCCCCAGTTACAAATATAACCGAATTGCCTTTACCAGATATGTAGTGAAAATACTGTATGTCCTTATTACTTCACCAATATCTGACCTAAAATGCATCATTAAATTTTGAATCATATTAGTAAATGTCTTGAAAAAAAGAATAAAAATTAGAACCACTGAAATTTCTGGAAAACAAAAAACCCTCAAGTCTTTGGACCCTGATTCCAAATTTCAGCTTTTTCCACACCCCAAGAACTGCTGGATGCTCCTGGAAGATTTTTATGCAGAAATATGTACTGGCTGACTTTTCATGTGGAGTTCATCTTATCCAAAAAAATATAAATTTGCAAAACACTGCAAATCCTGAAAAAAATTGTATTCACTGATGGAGATTACACGAGATGAATTTAGGAGAATATTCTTTGTGTCTTTGCTCCAAACCATGTCCACCATAAACTATATATAGCAGTACTGGGGGAAAGAGGGCAAGAAGTGACAATGTCTTTGTGTCCTAACTGTCCCCGGGCTGTTTGTTTCCTTTGGCCAACACCTCTGATTATTTCTGGGTAAGCAGATAGGTCAGCTGTGATACACCAGTGCTGCCTTGCTACCATGTATTAACAGAGCAAACAGCCTTTGTCCTAATATTAGTTCCTAAGAGAATTACCATCCCTAAGTTGCTTAGAGCAGAGCTTGCCCTCCTTGTGATATCCAATTTGCAGTATGACTGATAGGCACTGAGGTGTGTTACAGGTGACAGAGGTGCCCCCTAATTTTCAGGGAACAGAAGGTTATCTCCAGCATGGCAATTATTTACTTTTATTTATGTGCTTAAGGAACTTTAGGAAGTTTTGAGTTTTGTTTTTTTCCCTAAAATGTTTATGGCAAGACTCCCCATGCTTGTCCAGGAAGGTGAAGTCCTGGAACAGCAATTATTTCTGCGAAAAGCAAGTTTTATAATCAACGAGGCTTTCACAGTGAATTCCAGCTATTAAACTAGACCATTAGCTGCAAAGTTCTTCGATTTTTCTCATTTATGTTGAATTATTTTTACTTATGCAAGCTCTAATCTTTCAGAAGTAGTTTTCTGATAAAATGCCACATAATTTCCTTCTGCAGAGTCATTTTCCCAGCTGGCACAGAACAACATCCATTACAGAGTACATTTAATTTGCACAGTGTGTGCAGACACCCACACATTCAGACATTTCTTTAAGTGTTTGTTTCAACTTACCTATTTACAATTTTATGAACTTCAGTCTTCCCATCATTTTTTGGATGTTCTGGACTGACAGGTGGAGAAGCACTGAGCCACTCCTGTGCTGACAATGTGTTATCTGGAGACAGATCAGTAAATAATGGATCTTCCTCCAGGTCTCTGTGCGATTATATCAGACAAAAACATAATTATTGACAGAACATTATGGAAGGCAGGAATGTCTCTGTGCCACAAGGCATGCTCTGTGTTTTTCTTCTCTGAACAACTAGGATGTTTTCCAGAACAATACCATATCCATCTTATTACCTAGTTAATACACAGAAACACCAACCTGTATAATACCCAACATTCTGAACAACAGAGGAGACATTTTTGACTCATACAAAATCACTGCATTAAGTCACTTAAACTCTGTAGCCACAGTTTTCACATGAGAGAGAGTTATACTCAGGAAATATTTCAATTATTTTAGATGACTAAAATAGCTGGTGTGGCAAGTCCTTACCCTTCCATTGGTAAAAAAATTAGTTAGAAGAGTTACACAGGATATTTTAAAGGATTTTATGTAGGGTCCTAGAAAAGTTGTTCCATCAAGAAATGATTCAAGAACATAAATATAAACAAGGCACCTAAGTGGCTGACTTCAAGAATAATCTCACTGATTACAATACAAATATGCATAGACTTAACCTGGGTAGATGCATAAGTAAATTGATACACAAAGACCTTTGAGTGCCTATTGCTCTGCACAAAGGCTTGTGGTAATTTTAGTTTTTCTACTCCTGTTCTAAGAATTTACATAAGTTGCTGATGTAATAATTTCTGCATCACTTTATGGATATGGATTAATACACAAGAGCACTCAAGTGCTATCCAGGCTCACTTTTCTTTCAATTACTGAAAAAAACCCCGTTTTGTTCTAAAAATAAGGATCCAAGTTAGCTGTTGTGAAAACTTCCCTTAACAATGAAACTTACACTGCTCCAGCAATCTGTCCATTCTCTACCACATCTTTATCTTCTTGACAGGGGGGCTTGTATTCCATATAGTTTCTTTCTTCCAAATTTCTCAGAACCAAATTATAAAGAATGTGCTCATTGGGTTTTTGCAATAGGTGCTCAAACATTCGTAAAGTCATTATGCTGATCTGCAACATAAAAAGTTGACTTCAATAAACTGATGCACTGCTGCCCTATGGTTTTGGTCTTATATCTGGTTTGTACATCCTAGAACATTGCAATTACTTATTGACATTAGAGAAGGAAGCAAAAATCATACGAAAAATTAGGCAATTGTGACGCTGAATGTGGTATAAACATGGATGAAGAGTTCACACACATCTGAAAATCAATATGGGAATGTATTTTTTTTCTGTAAAACAAAAACTGTTCTGAAATCTGTCAAAATAACATATACATAATACAAAGAACATACAGAGAACTCACAATTTAGCTTTCCATATTACAATCAGATCCATGCTCAAAGATGGTTATCATAGTGCAAATGAGACACAGAACAGGACTTAAAGTTAGTAACAAATACCCAGAATAAAACAAAGTAATACTGGGATATTGTGACTAGAACTATAGGCTATGATTTTTACATGGAGATGCAGGCTTTTAAAAGGAGACTGACTTTAAGCAATATAGAGATAATTTTAAAAGACAGCTTTAGAGTGCTTAGCTTTGCCAAGATCAACTAATTTATACAGATAACTCATTCTGACAGGGTGAGCAGGTAGGCATACTGAAAAATTGATATGGGAAGGCATAGGTCTGTATTTCAGGCAAGCTTGGTTTTTATTTGAAAAAACAGAGTGGAGGTTGTTTCTCCTGAGGAGGGATTTTACTGAAGTAAATTATTTTAACAATGTTTATAGCGTGTAAAGAGTTTGAAGTTATTATATCATTTAATTGGTATTGTGTATATTCTCTGATCACACTTCATCTAAAACCCAAATCTATATCTTATATGATAACAACACAGAATTGACACACTATGGAAAATAACAGTGATACAACATTTAACAAAGCACAAATTAAAATGCAATTACAGATGCTGAGTTTGCCCTGTCTTACAGGTGAGCAAATCTAACTAGATATGCATAGTTGGCAGGCAAATTTAGAAAAGAATCTTTAGTAAAGGTTACAACATGCTAGTTGGAGAAAACAGCTTGACTTTCATTTTCTAAAGGGAATTTGTGAGGCCGGCAGTCAGAACTCTTTTTCCTGGCAAAAAAAGTTAGTTGACACCAATATGAAAAGTCCTCACAATGGTGTCTTTGCAGACTCTCCACAAGCCAGGACTGGCCAGCAGACATTACTGTGTATCACTTCTCACCTCGTCAGAAATATGATCACAGTGCTCGATTAACCTGTGTCTCAATGGATGCCTGTTGATGTCTGCCAAGGTTTCCGGGTCTCTGTGTTCTCCAAGTATAAAATACACAAGTTCCTGCAGCAGGACATCTGAAGTGACCTGACGAACAATGCGGTGCAATAGTGCAGTTGATGTGAGGATTCCGATCTCTGAACTGAACAAAGTATTTCATATCAGACACGTAATGGATTTCAGCTGAAAAAAATCAGCTTGATTCAGATTCTGTTCTGTGTCTCGTAGGATGCTACTCACGTTTGCATCAGCTGAGGTTCCATAACATCAATGAAAAATCGTTCCCGCACAGCTTTTGCCATAGCAACAGCAGTCATCTGAAACAGAAGTACAAAATGGTGTGTCTCAAACTCAAAAGCTAAGAAACAACTGGAACTACTTATTTGCTGAATATATTTGTATCATTTGAACACAGTTCAAACCTTTTGTGCTTCTTTGATGAGCTGATCACAGTAGTCAAACCAAGAAAGAAACGAAATCAACGCTCTTTTCCCTGGAAAAGCAGATGCATCTTCTTTGTGGCTATAGGAATCCAAACTAGAGAACACAGAGAAAAATATTTATTTAGTCTACAAGTAAGTGAAGAATCTTGGACTTCATTCTTATTGAACCTAACAGAATAATCAACGACCTACTTGTAGTGAAGGGAATGTTAGAAAGGTTTTTCTGCCAATCTACACTAATCTGGCAGTGCCATCATTACACAGGTGTTCAGAGACATGCTGAAGGATGCACAGTATGTACAGCAGAAGAACTCTGGTTAAGTATTTCTGCAGTCAGAAGGGAAAACTGATCACCAATCTGGTCTCCCAGGAAACACAGATCACAGAAACTGAATCAATTACTCCTGTAGTCACAGAACCATAAAATGAAGGCAATTGTTCTTCTCTACTCAGTAAGCAACCTCAGTAAGCAAACTCAAGTCCAGCAAAACCACGCAGTGTATACCTGAAACTAGATTGTATCTTTCACAAAAAAGCATGTTATTTCAATTTAAGGGCTCTAAGAATAGCATATACACCATTTTCTTTGGTAAAGCACTCCAACAGTTATTTATCCCACAATTCAAAGTTGTAGTTTTTCCCCTTCTAATTTCAAACTCCAACCACCATTAATTTTGGTAGACATTTTGCAAATACCTACTATTTGTCTCAGTACTAACAGGTCATGAGTAATTCATAGTAAGGTGAATGGGGAAGAGAAATCTTTTGGGAATCTAACATGCAAGCAGTTAGGATGACAGGCATGTATCTTCTGCTTCATGCTGATGAATCAAGCAATATCTCTTTCCTTCTTCTTTTTCACTGCAAAAATTTTGCAACAGCAGGCTGTTATCAAACGCACCCTTCCTGCCCCCCGCAGCAGCTGACAGTGCCCGCTGTGTACAGTGAAAAGTTTGTTTCCTAAATCCTGGACATCTGCACGAGAACATAATCCATACCTGATACTCCAATGACACCACTACAAACTGCTAACATAAGTCGGTGGAAAAATTTGCCCCCTGAGGAATGTCTGCAGAGGATCGGCAGGCAAACCTGGCCCCATGTCAGAAATCATGTGTACACTGGACAACCAAGTGTACTACTCTGCTGTAGCTGTGGGTCAGCTCTGAGGCTTTAGCATGGGGGGGTGAATATTTTATATACTTTATCTACCTATAAAATTAGTTTCAGGGAGGGATGTAAAGTCACTTTGGGTATTAAATACAAAAATAAAATTCTTACCCCCAGTTAATTGCCTCCACTGTTTCAATGTCTAAGGGATCCAGTGACTGAGGCAGGGCTTTGTAGAGGGTGGCCAGCCTGTCTGTCAACAATTCACATAAACAAGTGCTTTGGGTCAGGCACTTGGCAGCTGCTGGTTCTGGCAAACTCACCAAAAGCATGAGGCCTTCACAGGCCTTCACTGCTATCCGGCCGTCCTGGCAGAAGGGCATGGAAGAATTAATCAGAGGGTGAATGAAGCTCACTTGAAATCAAGAAGCAAACATCTCCCAAATAAAACCTCTCCATTTTCCCACAGTGAGTGAATGCATTTATTTTTGTTGACTTTTCAGTCATTAATGAATTAGGATGTAAAGAATCTCACCTGTCAAATACTAAGAGTGCAACTGCAACCTTCAGGCTGACAGAACTAGTGCTGTAGGTCACCCTGAGATCAAGATATTATATCCTGTAAACTAATCATGTAACAATGACAAAGTGCAGTGGTAGAGTCAGTTTTCTGCTCCCAACACTGCTGTACCAATTACAGGCTTACCCAACCCTCTACATTTTCTGAAAGGGTCTGCATTTGAGGATGGAGCCAGGTAAGACATACAGCAGGTTTTTCTAAAGAACACAGACTTCTAGAGATAGCCCAGTGCCCTCACAAAGAGAATGTGTTTGGTTCAGTCAGAACAATTAAAAGCAGGTTTAAAAATATTCTCTCGTGATATATTTATCACGAGATAAATAATCACTTCTGATTATCCTATGTAATTTGTCTGTGAAACATACAGCATCCTATATATATTTCTTTAAACACCCCACTTACATTACCAGCAACAAACTTAGTATTAATTTTCTAAAATAATATTTTTAATCTGAATTGACAAAAAAAATTGTCAATTTACAAATGTTGCCTGCAAAACAACCCTCATTTTAGCTTTTATAGCTAAAATACACTGTGTATATTTGTGTATATTCACTCCCTCTCTCCATTTCACACAGCATCCAACTATTTAATTTTATTACATTAAACAGAAAAAAAACCCCCAAAACCAAAAAACAACTCACGGGACTTTTAGTGAGGTTTAGTAGCGAATTCACTAAATTATAGTCTTGATTTGGACAAACAGTGGAGGACTCAGGTGATGACGTGACATTTAGTTCATCCAGACTGAAGGAGAGATCATCCGCCGGTTGTGGGAGCTCATCTTCCCTCTCCATGTGCTCCACTCCGGCTGCACTGGGCATTTCTTCAGCTTGTCCTGTGTCTGTTGTCACAGAGTCTTGGTCTTTTATCATGTCTTCTGTGATTACACTTGCTGATTCTTTGGAAGCCATTGCTTTTAACTTATTCTGCAAAGCATTTTTTGGAATTACACAGTTGAAATCACTGTTCATCCTGAAGCAGAAATTTACTAAAAGCAATTTTTTTACATCAGCATTTGAAGTAGTCAAGGCTGAATACAGTAACCACGTAGAAGGTTAAAACCTAGGCCATTTTTAAATCTGCTTAAAGTTCTCTTAAGCCCTGCACCATTTTGCTTCAAGGCTGAATATGTCATTTACAAAGAGATGGCAACTTTTTTCGTTCACTGCTGAAGGCACATATTCACTTGACTGCCCACAATTTGATAGAAGTTTTTCATTTACCCTACTGGTGCACCTTTAGACCTTAGCACATACCATAAAACACCCTTTCTAGGCCAAGGCCTCAAATTCATCCAACATCTGAAACACTGTTTCCAGTTGGAGTCACACAAGTAAAATAATTCTAAGTTTCTTGAGATTTTATCTTCCACAGGAAAGAGGAAAAACCACCTTTTATGACAGCAGGGTACTCTCAAATTGTGTTTTCTCATGAAGGAAAAAGCTGAGTAGATTGAAGGGACAGAAGATACTAGAAGTTAGCATTGGGCACTGGATACTGTAACAGGTGACAGAGAACCTTCTCACAAGCTCCACAGCATCTCTATTTAGCCTGAAAAAAAGCAACTCATCTGTCTTCCCATAAATCTGTCTCCAGCACATAAAAAGATATTTAAATTTGTGCTTTGTGATATCAAGAAGAAACTCAGCAAGGCAAAAAATCAGTGTTCTTCTGGCATATGTGCAGGTGAACAATACTTTATTGGAATCATAAATTAGACTGCAGCACAAGGCATTTTTTTCCAAGCGAGTACAATAGTGAAGTTATTAATCCAAATGCTTCCCTTCTCTATGATAACACCAAAATTATTACAAATATATCTCAAGCATTAATTATTTAAAAGACTAACCATTTGGGGTTAATGCATTTAGTACATACAAGCCAGCAGGGACTGACTACATGACAGTCTCAGGCAGCAAACCAGAACTGCTGTGAACGTTTGCTTGATCGCTGTGCATTCATTGTGGGGAATTTGCAGTGAGCATTGTGATACACTCATAGAACCAATTCCCTGGAGAGGCAAACAGTGGTAAAAGCAGCAAACTGCATGCTATAAAATAAGTATGATTTTTTACTACAGTAGAAAAATCAGTCCTTCAACATATGTATATTTTTTTTTCGACACTGTAAAAGCATAAGGTGGCAAAGCAGCAAAAATGTGTCTGTCTGAACCTTGTTTATCTATCCCTGAAGTTGCTGGAGTCCTCCAGTATCATCTCATCTATTTTATGAACACACAGAAGTATCTGATGACAACAATGACCCTTGCACATAAAGCAGAACTAAAGGCTGGAACAGCCTTTCATTCCTGGATTACACACTGTTGCTGTTACACACTGTTACCACTCAGGTAGCAGGCAGAGTTGTCAAAGGGAAAAGCTACTTTTCTCAAAAACTGGGTAATATTTTGTAAAATACTTATTTGATCTTATTACTTCATGTCTGGACTCTTCTGCCATTCGAAAAGCCATTGTTTATTTAGCTGAGGCATTGATGAGAAGACCTAACATATATAAATGTATGAATGCCCCTAGAAATGTGTCCATAGCTCATTCCTCTTATATTGGCAGGCAACACAAAGCAGTTTGTACATTGAACAACACACAGACAGAATTTTTGTGTGTATTTAAGCTTCCTATTGTCTAATCATGCAATTCTGCAGCTCAGCTGCTCACCTGCCTCCTGCAAAGGTGCAAAACAGGATCCTGAATGACCTAATAGAAAAGGTTACATAAAACACATATTCAATGCTTTCTATACAAAGTACTCATGAATTCAGCATCAACAGAGAGTTGACAATATAAAAATATACTTTTATATTTTCATGATATGTAACTGTCAGAGTTTCAAAATCTGTGGTGGATGATGCCATGTCTAAGTTCAGACAGATTTAAAAATAATTCTGTGAAAAAATCGACTGATATCACAGCTGATGAGAATCTCTACTTGATTTGTGGTGAGAAATGTAAAGCTGATAATTTGTAGTATTGAAAATAGAAGTGAATAGTGAAACTATTGTTCATTTTATAAAACGAAGGTACAACTTTCTAGCAGACACTATATTAGAACTTTTTTAAGGTCTCAAGAGCAGAAGCTGAAACACAGAGAATCAAGTGTCCCCTTGTATGGAACAATCAGTTACAAGGAGTATTTCACCTAAGATGGAATGAGATGGGGCAAGTTTAGCATAAAATATGACCGAGGTAGAGCTAATAAGCCAAACATTACAATGTATATTCTTTACCTCTACAGAAGAGCTACAAAAACTCAGTCTAAAGAAAAGAGCACAATAATACCAAAATAAAATTAGTATAGGGTTTTTAAAGCTTTAAGTAAGCAGAATGAAGTTCTTCCAGTTCTTATTTCCACAAGAGATATAACTTGCCCAAGAGACAGTTATGCCATGTAGCTTTACTGGTTAAGCAATACAGGTGAAAGATTTTACTAAAATATAACCAGCATTCTATCAACACTCTATTTGATATGGAATCATACAAAGGAAATCCTGAGTTTGTACATACTCAGTTCTTTTATGCCCATAAAATCCTGAAGAAACTGGTCAGGAACAGTCAAAGAAGGAAGCAAAACTAACAGGTATGCACAGGATGATTTGGTGAGATCCATCTGCATTTCAGTTTATAAGTGTTGGAGATTTGAGAAAGAAATGCCACAAAAAATTGTGTAAATTTACCCTTTCGTGCACTTGAAGGTCAGAAACAGTGACCAAGTCACAACAACAGCACCTCTAAGAGGCCTAGATATGAACAACAAGAATATTCTTTCCTATTAAAGGACAATTCTGCATCACATGTACTTTATGGGGAAACAACCATCCCAAGTTGTGAAGACAAATGCCTTAGGCTACAACATTTACAATAATGCTGTGAAGGAAACAGGAGCTACAAGAAATGTTCATCAGCTTGCCTGAACTCCACAGCCAGCATTGTTTGCAACTACAGATCCCTTTTAAATTTGGAATCATCTGGATTTCCATGTCTGTTTTTTAATATTGGAATCCTGCTATTTTGAGGAAGAACACTAACAATGTCTCAAGAAATTCTGAAGAAATTTACTCACCTCAAGGAAGAAGTTGACCAGGTATGGATCTTGTTTCAGCTTTGCACATACTATACAGAGAAACTGAATTTCTTCATTTTCTGTTGGTGTTGCCAGAACTTCACCACACAACCGGATTAATTTCTGTCACATAAAGAAAACAATGAAGACAGAGAGTAAGCTATAGGTTTTTCTAGGAATAGTGGATTGAATTATTTTTCTATACACATACTACAATTATGTATGATTTTTGGCTTGAACATTTGCTCTAGATTTAGATTGCCATAAACAAGTTTTCTTTATTTTTTATGACTTACATTGCAGTGGCAGTTCCTGGCTCTAATCATCAATACATTAAAAGCAATACTGCACTTGAGCAGTTTCTTTAATTCACTTGACAATGGAAGAATTAAAGATACCACTAGGTACAGCAGAATAAAAGAAACTTGTCATGCAAAAATATAGTTTACTTCAGATCTGAACAGTACCTGCACTGGTCTGTGCACATTTATGTGGGGGAGAAGAGGTTGCCGTATTCTTCCAAGAAGCTTGGTGTAAAAAGCGAGAACTTGCTGTTTCATTCCTGGAGGACACTGAAACAAAACCAGATGAACAATAACAAAAATATAACAAATGTGGAGAAAAACAGACATGCAAATTTTTCACTCAGAATGGCTAATTAAACAGAAATAATATACCCAAAAGTATTTTAAAAATCATCATCTGTTAACACATTACTTTTATTGATAATAACAGAGATCAACAAAAAGTGTTGCATCTCATTGCTGTTTTCCTTTTCAAATTATTCATACTTTCAGCTAATTGCTCTAGGGTAGACTTCTTCCAATCTTTCCAGAAAACATTCCAGATCATTACAGTAATAAGGGGAAATTAACTTGGAATTATTTTGCTACAGGTCAGCTCTCTTTTGGGGTACTGTACCACAAAATCCAGCCACTCACTGAGTCAGTACATACAAATAAAGAATTATAAACTATAAACATTTTAATATCTACAAAAGGTTTTTTAAAATCACAAGCAATTAACCTTAGACAGATAAAGCATTTATAAATGCACAGATGTTCCAGGACAAGAGAAAGCTGTTGTTTTTCCTGAGCAGAATATAAATCACAAGCAAATAAAATAAATCACAAATATCTGTGGAACAGATATCGTTCTACTGTCCCCCATGCACCTCATCACATGAAAGTACTTTCCTACCTCCATGAGATCTGACGGCTTGGGGTCCTTTATGTACCTTTGTTTCTTGCTAAATCCCCCAAAACTCATGTGTTCTACCACGTTAATATATGCTGTTACTCCATAAGTTAATTTTAACCCACATAATTTCCCTCCTCTCGTTCACTGCACAGCTGAATGGAGCAGGGGTAGCAACAGCCAGGAATGACAACTGCCCAACCTGACTCTCCTCTCAAAGTAACTACTCCTAGATTTTTAATCCATGTTGAATAGAATGGCAAAATATCTACCATCAGGACACATCTACAGTAATGTATTAAGTCTAACTGACTGCTGTGAAAGGAAATTATTCTTTTTGCACTAGATCTTTGCAACATCTTGCAAGCACTGAACTGTGTGTTTACTTCAGATATATCAACTCACAAGTGGCAAAGTGTAAAGACAGGTTTTACAAGAATTGCTTGTACAGGAGTATTTGCATGACTACAAAATGACTTCTCTCAACTCTTAGAAATACACCACTAATTACCCACTTCACATATGTCACCATTTCATCTTGGTTTCTTGACAAAGTTTATAGTTTACTGAATGAGCTGTATTTCTGAGCAAGTATTTTCAATACAGCAGGTATCTTAGCCTGATTGTAGGACAGGTGGTATAGTAATAGGAATTGCAGATCTCTGGTCCTTTCAGAATAAAGAACATTCCAGGCTCAGACTGCTTATATCCTACATTGTCTATTTATAAAAAAAATCAAGTGGATTAAAAACTCATGACAACGTGTAAAAGACTGAGAATGAAACCCTGGAGAGCTCCATTTGTCCTTGGTATAAGATACACCACGCTTCCCTAACTGCATCCGCATCGTGATACAGAAAGTTCTAGCACAAGGACTGCCAAGCTAATTCACCCCATGACCCATCCAACCCCACACACTTTACCTCAGAAGTCTCTCGAGAAAGACAGAAACAAGAATGCACCAAGACCATGAAGGGAACTTCATGTGTGCCACACGTGTGCCAGGGACTACATTCATACCAAAGACTCAGATGTGAAAACTGTCTGGAGATCAGATTAAACTAATGCTTTCTGACATGGAAGTCTTTCTGAGCAATAACGCACCACACTCAGAAAAATTTATCAAAAATTTGTATCTAATACAGCACTTTTCACCCAAGAATCTCCCAACAAAGGACAGAGAGGGATAATATTGTCTTGTAGAAGCCAGAAAAACTCTAGACTGAACAAAAATGTTTCTCTTAGTTTCACAGTCCATATTATCAGAGTGGCGAGTAACAAACCTCAGGGTTCTATCTTAGCATCTCTCTGGTTTTCTCACTTTGATCACACTCGTAAAAGACTGTTATTTGTAATATGTTGGAAGCATAAGCAAACAGCTTTTTGCTAGAGTTCAGTGTCCCACACTACCACCTACTGTAGAACTTTTCTATTAATAATAGTTCCTATTACAATTAGGAGTTCACACAAAAGATAATCTGCTCTGCTGAGAAGTACATACGTCAGCTTTTCCTAGTGTGTAGAGAGTCTCCAAAATCTTGTGATGTAGCAAATATTCCATACATGGTCCTGTTTCGCCTGATTCCCTCTCATTTTCTTCTTGAACTAGAATATCCAACATCTGTTCCAGGTGAGAAGGAATGTTGGTATCAGTCACAGGAGCTTTGTCATCTGAACAGAAGAGATGGGCAATTAAGAATTATTAAAATATTGTCCTCACTTTTCTTAAGTTTAGTTCCAAATTTAAGATTTAAAAACATGACCACTCATTTCAAGAATCTTATATACAGTAAGTTTTTACCATGTCCTAAATCAAATTTTCAGAACCATATCTGGAAATGTAAACTGGATTATGCATTGGGCAGATATTTAACCTTGCAATGGAGAAAAGGGGAAATGCCAAAATTCAAAACATGGTCAAAAAGGAAAAATTCTACAGCCAGAAACCAAGTTTTGGGAGGGAAAGGTTCAGCTCTCAATCTGCTGGTTAGTATCCACTCTGTCTTGATAACTTCCTCTTTAACTCTCCATGTAGTGTTCTCAAAGCTCTAAATGGCCTTTAACATCAGCTTAATTTGCACCTGATCAGTTCTTTTACAAATTTAAAAACTAAATTTTTTTTTCTAACGATAACAACAAAGAAAACCCAAACTCCATGCTGTTTATTCTTCACAAGTGTTTAAATTTCTCTTTTATGCTTTCTGCATTGAGATAGAATTATGTCAAACTTTATGAAGGAAAGGGTACGACTTGATTTCATTATACTAAAATCATGAAACTGCACTGGATTTATGCCACTGGTGGTGGGAGTTGGTATTAACATGTTGTAGAGCATATCCACAACATGAAGATTTTCCTCTTTTATTTTTTTCAGCAAAATTCTACTTGAACAGCTATCCCACTAGCTAGGGAAATGGTTACTACTTCTTATGCAATAACCTAAAAATAACTGTCACTTGCATGCACATGGCAATGAGACCACACAGGAAAACTGCCATGTCAGAGTGATTTTGGTCTCTGCCACAACCTCCAGTAGCCTGGAGTGTTTTGCTTGAATTTCCTAGGCATAATTCTGCTCCTACTGCAGAGGACAGAAATATATTCACTCAGTGGAAACTTGTTTTTCAAATGACTTGTGAAAGTCTGGGAGAGAGGTCAGCTTTTATTCTGCACCACGTCATTGCAGGTATCACTTTTCCCCCACCACCCTGTCCTTTCCATCTTAGGAAACATCACATAGTGTTCCAAAAGAGGGGTATTTAGAACCAAGGGTCAAGTTGTAGCTTGTGGGAGTAAATGTTGATATAAACAAGATCACCAGTCCAGACACAAACACAGATTCAACAGCTCTTCCAGCAGAAATGCACAATTTATACACTTGAGGAAAGCATGGCAACATTCATTTTTAAAATACAGTAGTTTAATAACAAAATAAAAAATTTACAATTGCATAATTTGCAAAAAAAAAAAAAGAAAACCCATGAAAAAGTTTAAGAAAAAGCAACTACAGCCATATTTCATCAGAATATGCATTTTTTAGAAAAGCAAAATAACACCTGGATAAGGTTTAACAAAACGTGTTCTAATCTGCTCACAAATTCATTTTTCAGAGCTATTTTAACAAAATACCTTTCACTGACAAAAGACACTAAAGCAAAAAAAATAATACGGAGTACATGGAATTCATATATGTCTGATAAAATCTATGACCACAAAATTACTTCTATTAAAATCTTGGTAAGAAAAAAAAATCCCTCATGCAAACCAATAAAATGTAAACAGCAGGGACTAAATTTCTGTAGCTGTCTGTTTAGATTAAACAAAATATGCAAAGACAGAAATTGGGTCAGACATGAAAAGTTACAGTTCTCTACGTGGTACTTAGGAACTCCCCTTCAATCCTTTTTCTTGCCTACTTTTTAAGGGGTGGAGGTACACAATACTTCTGATTACTAACTATTATTGTTGGCATTTTGATAAAAGACATGACAAATTTTATATTTCTTAATCTTTTCTTATTAAAAACACTGAAATTGATAATTTTAGTTTTCACAAAAGAGATAAACCCAAAGTGCTTTTTTCTTTTACCTGAGGTCTCTATGTAGTAATGGGTGATGGCTTTCCAGTGGTAAACAAAATCTTCTTGTAATGGAAGGGAAGGTGCAAGCTATGGGGAAAAAAAACAACAAACAAAAACCATTTACAAATGAAATTAACGTGTTTCCTCAGAGATTAAACTGAATTTTATCTTATACTTGGAACTGAACTGCTGCAGACTAGTGCTACAATTAAGTCTCTGGTCTTTTACCTTTAAGAAGGCCTACATACATTATTCATGGATGAGCCCCATGTCAGGCTGCCTGGCTTGTGAACATCAGTATAATCTCTGTGATGTCTCTATGACCAGACAATCTATTTGAAGCAACAAAAGCAATTGCTCATACAGCAAAGCAACACTAGAAACCTATGTTTCTAGTCTAGATCACAGTTTTGTCCTGTAGAAAAAATCATGTTCTTTTACATCTGCTCTTGATGCCATTTTCCTTTTTTGTACACTCTGTTCTCCTCTCCTCCTCTATTCCCTTAAAAATACCAATTAGTTGCTTCATACAGTTTTTACTGTGCATTTTTTCCTGTTAAACACAAGTTCTTTCAAAAGATCTTTGTTCAGTTTTTGGTGATGGTTTTTTGGTTTTGTGTTTTTTGTTTTGGTTTTTTTCTCCCACAGTAGGCCCATCCCCAGAACTTGGTAGGTTGTTTGTTTTTTTTTTTTTTTTTTTTTAAACAAGCACATTTCTTATTTCATTTCTGAGAGGAAAGAAAGTTTCTTCTTTTCTGGAGGAATCTGGGATGGCTGGTTGGGTGTGACCAGCATCCAGGAATAACATGCTGCAAGAATAAAACACAGCCTCCCACTTAGTCACCATGAGCATTGCTCCTTCCCAACTCAGCTGGAGACCTGGTGCCCTGTGGCCCCTTACACCATAGGCAGCATGTGAAAAAAGGAGGACCACAACCATTTCCCCTCTTTGTTCTCCAAAGAAAGAGTTGAGGCAAACACTGAATTTGTGACCACAGTATAAAATGTTCTGAGATGGTAAAATCAGCAATTCTATAGGGAAAACCCCCACCACTTTACAGAATCTCAGAAGCGCTGAGATTGGAAGGGGTCTCTGGAGATATCTCTGGAGTCCCCCTGCTCCAGCACGGTCACCTAGAGCCAACTGCCCAGGACTATGTCCAGATGCCTTTTGAATATATCAAAGAATGGAGATTCCACAACTTCGCCAGGAATCTGTGCCAGGGTTCAGTCAACCTCACAGTGGGAAAGTTTTCTCCCTCAAAAAACTACAGATACCACATTTGAGACTAGTAACTCTGAACTCTTCTGGTGACTCCTTGTAGGGCCTAAAAAGTGCTGAGTTGTCCCTGTTCTTGGGCAAACACATGCACAGGGCCCAGGTGTCTGTATAGTCTTCCCTAGGTAGTGCTGGTCTCTTTGCAAAAGCTCTGGACATTTTCCACGTCAGTCTCTTCTTTGCCTTGAATTTAATGACACTTAAATTTATCTTAGTAAAGCTGTAGAGCCCAGTATATGAACAGCATGCCATGTGAGATAAGTGGAATGCTAATTGTTAATGGCCCTTTGCACACAGGACTTTGACATGCAAGACTCTGAAAAAGTAGTAGTGCTTGGCAACTATCTCTGCCTGCATCCTGGGTGGAAATGTGCCCTCGAAGATGGCAACTAGGAAATCAAACTGACAGTGCTTATCCTCTCCCTGACAGTGTGCCCCCACAAAGCCTTCCACATTTCCACGGCTGGGCACTGGGAGCAGCACTTTAGCACACCATCTACCACAGAAGAAATATCAGGGCAGCACACACTGGACAAAACTAGTTTATTTTACTACGATGTTTACGAGGTTATTGAAATTCAGAAGAATAACTGAACAAACTGAAGACTGAGCATGTGATTATTTTGTATCATACTTCATATGTCGCACTTGCTGCTGTAAATGTGTATTTCAAGCAATGTAATGATCATTTAGCATCTTTCTGTAAAAAAAATATACCAAAACCTCAACGCTGACTGACAAATCGCAGAGACAACTTTTGAGGAATAAAGGCCTTTCAGACCACTCTATTTCCAAAGTAACACGTGATAGATAATGTTAAAGATTTATCCTTGGCTGATGTGATTTTCCTCTCCACTTCTTCTAGCCTCATCTGCCTCAAGATGAATTAAGTGCTTCTGAGCAGTGCCAGGAAAAGGATTTCACTTCTCAGCACTGTCAATAATTTATCTACCACGGGAGAGAACAGGGGACACAGACACTCTCCCTCCCAACAAATGCCTCCAGGGATTCTTTTCAGAGGTGAAAAAATAATTCAGGGACAGGTCCTGCCCTTTTAAATTAAAACACTCAGTGATTCCACAGTCTCCTCTAACTGAGGATTGCAAGCCAGGCACACCACATAGAGATACCATTAGCAGGTGTGTGCACCTGTAGACGTGTACAGGTATCCTACTGGGAACACATGATCAGCCTTGCCACCAACTGAGATGTAACTCCAGCAGCATTATTCTGAATTTTTTTACCAATTAAAAAAAAAAACCACCAAAGGACACACCCAAAACCCCCCACAGACACAAAATCAAGGTAAAGACCAAGACCAAGATACCACCTTACATGTAAACAAAGCCAAGCACTGGAAGGCATTAGAAAAATGTCAGCTCCTAAACACTTGGTTGACATACTTTAACCCTACCAGGACAGGTAATTCTAGGATGAAGTTGTAGTTTCTATTTTAGGATGAATTATTAGCTAGCAGCTGAGATGAAATACATGTCACAGTTGTCATCATGAATAACCACTCTATTGTATAAGTACTCAGACTTGTCTACAGATTCTGAAGCAAACCAAAATTCATTGTGAAGGCCATTAATTCCTGCTATTTGTCTAATTTGAAGGAATTATCTTAGAAGTAGTTATTTCTCACCATTTTATTAATCTTAATGTAATTACCTATGTTCTTACTAATTTTGAGCTATTGATTCCTACTCTCAAACTGAAGTTCTCTTCCTTTGGGGAAAAAACCCAACATCTTCAAGACTGCAGTGCAGGTGTTGGTATATCAAATAGCCAAAACTCAGTGAACACCACTAAAAACCAGCCCATTGGAGTAGATACTGATTAGCTCTTCCATCTGGTGCCCAACTCCAGCAGTTTGGCTTCCTAGGAGTGAGCTAGCTAAACTTAACACATGCTGCCTTATCATTCTGGTGACAATATGTAAACAAAGATCAAACCCCACTCCTTCCAGGAAAAGTGTTGTTCTCAGAAGAACTAGAGATCTTTGACCAGAACTACACTCTGCTCATTACAAAACCAGTCCAAAATACAATTCCACATAGTTTTTAAAAGTATATAAAATTTGTGTTTAGGCAGGAAAAAAAGTAACATCAAGGGCAAAGACATTTAGAAATTTCAGTATTTAACAGAAATTCTTTTGTGCATGTATTTTTCATGTAAGCTTTTCAGAAGTGCAATTCAATAGTGAAAAGAACAGAAACATCAGAAGCTAGTGGTATCTTTTGGACAAGCTCAGTATCAGTATCTTTTGGACAAAAACTAAAGAGAACACTGTATAAAAAAATAACAGGTACTTTCTGGTCAGATGTCACAGTAAAAAAGAAAGCAGAAACTGGGTCAAAGAGAAAGGAAGGGGAAGTGTACACACTGCCCTGAGTGAAACAAGGAAAACTACAGCAGTCACTGTAGTGACTTCAGCCTTACCACTGCACTAGTGTGAATGTCTGGGCTGACAGAAAATGTGTAAAAGGACTAATGCTTGAAGGTTTATTTGATCTTCAACTGATGGATGCACAGAGTTTATAATGGCCACTGCTTTCACATATAAAATTAAGGCTGCAGATGCTTGCAAGTCATGCATTAAATTTTGTCATCATAATTTGTTAAAGCAGCACAACATTAAAACAATGAGTAATGTGAGGTCATTACATTAAATAAAGTGGGTTCAAGAAAAATAAATTCTGTTCTGATCAGTTATGCAGCTCATGATTTTGGAGCAATGCCTACACCAAGTGACTCGGTTTCTTTCAAACCTTAGTTCCACCTCAAAAATATGAGAAGAAGCTACTTAAAATTATGTTAAGCTCCCAGTGTAAGAGATATAGTGGAATAACAGGCTGGTAGAAAGGGGGTCTCAAGAATGTGCAGCAGACACCAAAGTCTTAATTCACTCCCTGGTACCAACAGAGAGATGCAAATATATTTGTCTGACAGCAAATTGCAAAATTCAAAACAACCAAAATAATATTTTTCCTGCTCAAGGTACACAGCTCAAAAATCTCCCTTTGAATTGACTATTAAGATGAAACATCTAAAAGCCAAAATCAAATACAAACAAAAGCCCTTTGAACAGTGACTGGACACTTTACAGACAAAATATTTTGTCCAGGGAAAGATGAGTGAAGAGCACAAGATAAGAGAAAAAGAAGTCTAACTTGCTGCTTTGTTACTGTACACTACATTCTGTTGTTACTGAGAATGTAGCGCTCATGGACAGCCCTTTGGGATAAAAGTATATCAGAAATGCATAGCAAACGGAAAACACCTCGAGGACAAGCCATACATAAACTGTCATAGATTCAATAATATTAACCCCATGAAGCAACAGCATTTCTGTTTTGCCCTGAAGTAAGGTAACAGAACAAGGATTGCAGTCCTGTCCACCATTCTTACCAACTCACCCAACCCAATTTAAGGGTGCTCTCTCAGCACAGTAACACAGTAGTGCTTGCTCATCTGGATGCTGCAGAGAAATCTAGAAAGCGAAAAAATACCTAAAATACTGGTAGGGTTGACAGAAGAGGTGACAAAAACTAGAATTCAATTGTAATGAAAATCATGAATATGATTTCAAACACTTGGGCAACTTAGGCAGAAAAAAATGAAAGTTTTGGGTTATTCAATGTAGAATCATAGAATCATAGACTGGTTTGGGTTGGAAGAGACCTTAAAGACCATCTAGTTCATATCCCCCTGCCATGGGGAGGGAACCTTCCACTACACCAGGTTGTTTAAAGCCCCATCCAGCCTGGCCTTGAACACCACCATAACCATTCTGGGAAAAAGTCCTGGTATGAAAAGGTCTTAATAAAAAGCAGCTGATCCCTTATGTTTGCCTCAGCACAGTCCTGTCACAAAGGCAGTCAACTGAAGAGTGATACATTCACAAGTAAAAGGCAAATACTGCCATGTCTATCAGACTGTCAACCTTTGGAACTCCTTGTCAAGAGTTTAGAGGGATGGCACACTGAGGGTAAGATAGCAATGATTATCTAACAGCATAGTAATGTAGTGTTTAAATGCATCTCTCTAAAGTCTGTAGGCCTGTGGGCCCTGAGGCAGGGCAGGAGCATTATGTAAGTGATGTGCAGGAGAAAGGACAGGGGAGAAGGGCTTCACCAACCATTTTGATTTAAAGTAGTCCCACCCACGAAATCTAAGCCTAGGCTCTTCAAGTGTATTGAAGTGTCCAGCTCAGCTGAAAATTGTTCAGCTGCAACTGAATTCCTATGGGAGGCAGGCACCCAAAACCTTCAAGAATTGATATCTTAGTAACGAGTTCCATTGCTGATATTCAGGGTTCAGAGTCCACTTAGGGCTGCACAAGCTACATTTGCTCCACAGCAATAACAGCAATTCTCTAGGTTCTGAAAACAGCAGGCAGCATCAAAGTGGACTTATCTAATATTTGGGATTCACTAGTTTTCATTTTCAGCATAGCAAAGCCAAGCAGCCCACATACTTTCACTACAGACAGAATGAAACAACCACTTTAAGTCACATACAGCCCCCAAACTGGTGAAAAATTTCTATTTCTCAGTTCAGTCTTGAATTGGTGAGTTAAACTTTCTCGATCCAGTAAGAAACATTCTTAATATCCTCTTGCTTTTGTGAGTCCATGTCTCATTCCCAGTGTGTGGTGCTCAGTATTTGTCACAACTCTGTAAATGCAATTTAGTGCAGTATTTGTTATCAGGAGATCCATCACGTTGGTGGTAGCAGAATGAGGCAATTCCAAAAGGGACACCAGAGTCGAGCAAGGACAAATAGCATGTTGTTCGACTGCACTCACTTGCAAAATGATGGTATCAATCTGTTTCTGTATTTTGTTTTTCTTTTTTTATCAAAAGATTGTCTAGTCCCTACCATTTCTACTTTTCTCCTTTTCCACTTAGCTCATTCGTTTTTCCTATTTTTCTTTTTATGGGTCTCAAATAAATGCAGTTCTTTTTGTTAATTTTTGCACACATCAATAATGTAAACATTCCTCTACGAATAACTTCTATTAGATCTCTTGAATTGGTAGGCCTGAAACAGTAACTTCTCCACTCCTGCATCTCTCAGTCATCCGGTCTCACTCAAAATGTGGCACAGCTCACCATAACAAGCTTTCTTTAGTCAGGCAGGCACTAACTTCTGTTTCCCCTCCAAAGAAAGCACTGTCTATTGAAGGCATTCTCATGTGGTCAGAGTGTTTTCAAATAAGATATTTTGTCATTATTTAAAACATTTCTTTCCAAATGCCACTTTACCACTAAAAGAGCAAACTGCAATTAATTAATACATGCCTAACTTTTAAAATTGAATACTCCTGCAGATCCACAGGCACACATAAAGCCAAGGATGTGCTCCAGTGCAGTATCAAAGCATACATTAATGCACAAAGCATACATTAATGCACAAAGGCTGCCCCTCACATGAGGCAGCATTTGGCATGCAGGCTCTTCTTACAACCATTAGGGTTTAGCCTTCAAGCTCTTTTTGCAACTATTTCAACAATTTTCCTCCGACACTTTCCACCTTCACTTCCAGTAGTATTTCACCGCCAGCTTTTAGCATCTCTTCACATTCAAGTCTCGCAGGTGTGTTGGCTTACTGGGAGAGGTGCTGAAAGGCAGGGAATCACCATCAGGACCCCGCCTCAGCAAAAAGCAAACAAAAATAAGCGGTATGGACAGGCAGAGCCGAATGCGGCCTGCAGCAATGGCAGCTCACAAACAGGCCCAGCACAGCTCGGGGCACAAACACAGCCCCGGGAGCCCCCGGCCAGCGGGACAATAAACCGGAGGTGAAAAACGTCACTGGGAAAGTGACACCGTCCCGCAGAAGCACCGGAGACGGCGGCTATTGTCTGCTGGCCGCTACAATATGAAAATCCTGAGGAGCTTCCTGATTCACCTCCTTTATTGTTTGTGTCGCCGAAAGGCACGGGCCGAGTGAGGGCCGGGCCTGGGCTGCCCTCGGGCCCGGCAGTGCCCGGCGGTGACAGCGGAAGCGGAGCCGGGGCCGCCCGGGCAGCGGCCGCTCCGTCCTCCCCCGGCACCCCCGGCTCTGCAGGGCCGCGCTGGGGCGATTCGTTCCCTCCCCGCGCTCCCCGCGGAGCCTCCCCCTCGGCCTCCACCTCCCCGGCCCGCGGCAGGGCCGAGCTGGGTCCAGACCCGCGCCCCGCGGTGTCCCGGCCGGCGGGAGCCCCGGGTGGCGGCGGGGAAGGGGCTCCGGGCCCGTCCGAGCCCCTGCCCCGCGCTCGGCGCTAGGCCCAGCTCGCAGCCCCGGCGCGGCGTGGCCGGGCCCGCCGGCGGCCTTACCGCCTCCACGGCGTGCTGCAGGATGGAGGTGAACTTGGAGAACATCCTGTCCCGCGACTGCAGCAGCCGCTGCCGGGAGGACCGCGAGAGCTCCTCGATGCGCCGCCGCCGCCGCTCCAGGGTGAGGGCTGCATGCGGGGGCCTGGCCGCGGGGATCGAGCAGGCGGGCGCCGGCGCTGCCTTTCGCTCCCCGGCGGACACCGTGGCACTGACACCGCCGGGCGCGGCGGCGGCGGCTGCCGAGGCTCCGGGTGCCCTGCAGGGGCCGCCACCCCCCGCACGCCGCCCGGCCCTGCCCGCCCCGCTCCGCTCCGCCCGGAGCGCCGCGTTCCGCCCGGGCCGCCTGTCCCAGGTTGGGAGCGCGCACCGAGCCCCGGGAGCCCCGAGCCAGCCCCCGCCTCTGCGGGCAATTCCCGGGCAGGGAGGTGAATCACAGAATCGATTAGATTGGAAAAGACCTCTGAGATCATCGAGTCCAGCCTATGACCGAACACCACCAGGTCAACCAGACCATGGCACCACGTGCCACGTCCACTCTTTCCTTGAAACCTCCAGGGAAGGTGACTCCACTGCTTCCCTGGGCAGCCCATTCCAATATCTAATACTCCTTTCTGTGAAGAAGTTCTTCCTAATGTCCAACCTAAACCTCTCCTGACACAGCTTAAGACTATATTCTCTTGTCCTGTTGCTCATTGCTTGGGAGAAGAGAATGATACCCAACCCACCACAACCTCCTTTCAGGTAGTTGTCATCATGGCTAGGCTTTGCGAACGAAGATTTGGGAAGGCTCTATCCACATTTGCTACAGGCACGCTGGTGGCTTATGAGGCCAATACGTGACAGACATATCCGATTGCAAAAGGCACAACAGAAAGACTCCTTAGATGGTGTATTCTGCAATACACAGTTCTTTCTGCGTTGCCTTTTTTCCTCGAGAGTGATCCTGCGTGTGTTCTCGAAGGAGACAGCTGCGTTATAGATGGCGTGTCTCCAGGCCTCCCGATTTGAGGCCAGAGTAGACCAGTTGTGGTGATCAATATGGCCAAGGCTGAGATGTTGTTTCAGGGAGTCCTTGTGTCTTTTCTTCGGGGCTCCTCTCATGCGACAGCCAGTGGCAAGTTCACCATAGAGCAGGATCTTAGGGAGGCGGTGGTCCTTCATCCTTGAGACGTGCCCTGCCCATTGCAGTTGCGTTCTCAGTAACATGGCCTCAATACTTGTGATGTAGAGAGTGATAAAGTCACCCCTGAGCCTCCTTTTCTTCAGACTCAATACTCCCAGCTCCCTAAGCCGCTCCTCATAGGACTTGCGCTCGAGTCCCTTACTCAGCTCCATAGCTTTCTCTGGACGAACTCCAGTACCTCAATGGCCTTCCTGAATTGAGGGGCCCAGAGCTGGATACAGCACTTGAGGTGTGGCCTCCCCAGTGCCAAGTACAGAGAGATAAGCCTTTCCCTGGTCCTGCTGGCCACACTATTCCTGATCCCAGCCAGGATGCCATTGTCTTCTTGGCCGCCTGGGTACACACTGGCTCAGGTGAGGGGAAGGGGCACCCACCTCTGCTGTCCCTGTGCCCAGACGCTGCCATCAGGCTCCCACAAAGGTCTCTGGGGCTACATGTGCCCCTCAGAATCATGAGAGTGGGGAGACCGCCACCTCCACCCGCCTGCCAGCATGGTACAGATGTGGAACAGCCCTGGCATGGATGGCCAAAGGCCCAGATTGCCGTCTACTGGAACATTTTGGGTCTGCCACTGTCCACAAAGCAGCACAAGGGTGATAAGCTCAGAAAGTCAGTGACAAGCGGTAGAGTCACCACCAAATGAGTGGATGTGGCGCTTTGCCATATGATTTAGTGGTCATGGTGGTATGAGGTCAAACATTGGACCTGAGGATCTTGGAGGTCTTTTCGAACCTTAATGATTCAATCTTATTGCTGCTGGGTGAAAGGCAGGTTGAGTGGGTGGCATGGTCCTGTCTGACTGTGGTTAGCCTGGGGGTTGCAGAGAACCACATCTAAGAGGGCTTGTGGCAATGAGCACATTACCTATTTCACTGGGGGTTTTTTGTTTATTTTCTTTGTTTGTTTATTTGTTTTCCAGAGAGAAAGAGACAAAGATGGGTTTATTTCACCTCCAAACCAAATACTTAAAAGAAAAAGATCATCCCTGCCATTTTCCAGTGCCATGCAAAAAGCAGAGGTAAGGTGGGGTGAGCAGAGGTTATGGATGTAGCTAGCAAGTGGTGTGATGTTTTGGGAACAGTTGCAATTCATGGGATAATATTTGGGCACTAGGAGAACAAGATTGCTTTGGCACGGCAAAGAGTGAAATGTTGGAAAGGTGAAAGACTAGTAGGGGAAAAGGAAGAGAACCTGTAGTACCAAATGAAGAAAAGCTGCCTCATTAATTTTTTGAGATGAATGAACACCAACTTCCTCATATGCTAAGAGAAAGCAGAGAGAGATGAATCCAAAGACATGACAAAACTACTATTTAACGTCTGTTTTTTAAATTGTGTCACCTAGGAAGTCAGACTATGACTGTGGACCCTCTGATAAAGTCTTACCATGATTCTGCTGTACTGGTTGCTGTTACTACCTCTGTGCTTTGCAGGCACAGAGAGCTACAGTCCAGGTACTCTATGGAAGTAAATAGTAGTTGTATGTGGACACCTCTGCTGCAGGGCTAGCTATTTCCTTCTCAAAATCCATATATATAAAATAAGAATTTAAAAGGTGTTACTTCTTGGGTTTTTAAAATCTGCTTACTCATGGTTTGTCAAGTTCTATTCTATAGATGTTCGTACAGAAATGTAAATTTTCTGTATGGATAGTCACATGGTGAAACACATGTACCATCTCTGTGTTTAGGTAATTATTAACTGGATAGATGCTGCATTTGGAAGGTGCCTATCTTCTATCATTTAACATTAAAAGTTCTGTTAGACTTTTTAAGTGTGCTCTAGGAGACAAACCTGTCTTCAGATGAATTTAAGTGTCATCGACTATAGTTTTGCAATACATCCAGATTATTATTAATGTTTATGTATATTTTAATATGTGATACTTAGCTATTTATTTTATTTATATTATTATTTTTATATAAGTATAGTTCAAGTGTTACTTTCAGCCTGCTTGTATGGTTTTTATTTGAAATTCTTATTGCTTTCATTAGAAAGTTAAAGATGAGTTGTGGTTTTTATTGCAAATTTTGTCAGCACAACCACAGTAGTGGTACAACTTTCCTCCCATCACTGTGATGCCATTTACCATGTTAATGAGCACCTTCCCCTTTTCTCACCGTAGATACCGTTTTGGAGCCTGCATCATTTCAGAAGAAAATGTGGATATAAGGCACACGTACTTGATTAGGGTGTCTAAGAGAACATGGTAATTTAAGATGCTCTTTGCAATCTGTTTGTTTCTGAAACAATGTCTTTTGAATGTGCCTGGGCCTTCCCATTTCTGAGCAGCAGAATGAATAAAGAAACAGTAAGATATCATGAAGATATAAAAAGAGACAGTTTTATAACTCTGAGAGTATTCCTAAGCGTGCTTAACAATTTATGAAATCATAAGTCACAGAATTACAGATGGTGAGGTAAAGCTTTTCTAAGAGTGCCTTATGTATATAAATTCATTATTATTTAAACAGAACATTTCATAGCTGTTGAAATTAAGATTTTGATTGTAAAAGTGACTTCTTATTAGGACTTCTCAATGTGAAATGCCTTCCAGTAGAGGAAACAAAGAAAATACCACAGTTAAATGATTATTCCTAAGCTTATTAAACAAATTGAGTCTCTGCACATAAGCCTGCATTTATTTACCATTAGATTGAGCTTGAATGTGTAGCCATACATGCAGAATCCAGCCTGTAGTGTTTATATCTATTGCAAATTATAGATATACTTTTTGAATGTTTTTTTAAAGTAGTCTCTTAGTTTCTCAAGTATATGTATGTATTTCTCACTGATGGGAATATTGGATAAATATTCACAGACCAGTAATAATGCAAATCACTGGAAACTTTATTTCACCAGTGTCAGTGCAGAAGAACTTAGCTAAGGTTACATTTTGTTTGGATACTTCTTGTTCTCACTGGAGATGATTTAATTGGAGATGATGCAGTTATGGACGAGCTACCAGTGTCATATCACATGCAACAATACATCTTCACCTGCTCGTGCTTTATAATGTTTCCACCGAAATAAACACAAGTATTACTACCTATTTTAGTAACCTTGAGAGCAGAGTTCTGATGGTTTGAGGGTGTTGAGGTTTTTTTTGGCAAGGTAGTTCTTTTTTGGGTAGTTCTTTTTTGCAGTGAGTTAGTGTTTTGCTTGAATGTGAGAAGACAGTGTGAAAGTGAGGCTATTCTAATTGATAGAGCTTTTGGGAACTTTTCTCTTTCTTACAAATTAATGAAATTGTCTAGATTAAATCAGTTTAGATGGAGTGAGAGAGTGAGATAATTGGCTAGCCTTTCTATCGGAAAATTTCTCTGCTATTTGGATTGATGGCATCAAGCCAGTGTCTAATGGATGCATTTGTCTACATTACAGAAGAACTTCCTGCAGTCTGGACTTTCACTTCAGAGAAGCTGAACATTTGGAAGGTGCATTTTTGTATCCTAGGATGAAAACTTGCAAGTAGAGCTGTGCCCAGTATCTGTTGATATTCTGGATTTTATTGTGTTTATAATAATCAGATTGACATCTATGTTTTCAGTGACTACTTGGATGAAATAAAGAATGAAGTTTTAGTGGCTCAGCATGATCTCTGCTTTTGAAGAGGGCTAAAGGGATTTGTTAACTTCATCTTCATACCTGTCTGATTCTGGACTTTATTACAGAAAGCAAGCATGTTGTGCATTACATACTGAAGAGCAAGCAGTGGAACTCAGGTCATTTTCTGCCATGAATTTCTGGTCTGTGCTCTCATCTGTGTGCATCAGCTCCCTCCTTGCTGCTTTGCTGGCAGCACCATGTAATCAGCTCATGCAGTATTTCATAAATCCCATTTTCAGGCATTTCCTGGCCTGTGTATCCTGCTCCACATCTGCACATCTGCTCCTTCTGTGCAGATATTCATTTGTCTTCTGATAGGTTACAAACTTCTTAGTGATTAATCTTTTGTCTTATTGCTTACCTGTCACATCTGCAAGTGTCTTCTGACACCAACATTCACCGATACTGTGGAAGACTCAACATTGGGCAAATATTGCCTGCCCAGTAGCTATTGCTTATGTTTGTGCTTCAGTTACACTGTCTGTACCCTGATTTATCTTATATAATGGCTTGTAAAGGAGACTACGAGGAGGTCAGAAGTACATGTTATCAGTGAAATGAGACATTTATTTTCCAAACACATGATGTTTTCCTGAAATGTTTCTATTCCACTGGAAGCATTATAATCCAGGTTTTCCTCCATAAGTAAATATATGAATGTTCTGCAACAGGGTGTCTGCAAATGCTAGCATATAATAAAGTACTGAAATCAAATAAAATACACTTGAATGTGACCAGTTAGAACTTAGCTAATTTCACTGAAGTCTGCAGGTTAGCAGGAGCACAAGTTTACTTGTTCTTGTGGTAGTGGAAGCTGAAGCAAAGAGATTAAAGATAGACTACTGAGTTTATGCTGTATTGCAACACTAATGACTGCAAAAGTCTATATTATAAATAGACATAAAACTGGATGTTGCCCTGAAATACTGGAAACAAAATAATTGACTGTTTGTCTGCTATAAATTGGTTCCCTCAATATTTCATCTGAGCGTTTGCAGAGAGAGAAGTCTGGCAACCAGAATCTGTTTGTGTTTCTGGGGAGAATTCAGGTGCTTAGCCTTGACCCTACTGAGAGATTTCCAAGTAATGTTCAGATAAGCTCTGACTGCATTGTTTGTTTTCTAATGCATAATAAGATTTCATTGTTACTTACATCTTTAGATTAAGGGCTATAATCTGTTGATCCCTAAAATGTCATCAGATAATCTGTTTAATCATAAGCAAAAGCTGATCTTGATAGTCTGTATGAGTTATGCAAATTAATTCAGGCACACTAGTACCATGCAAGTATAGAAGCTTTAAGCAGAGTTCTCTTTCTCATTAGTCCACAATTAAAAGTAAGATTTTGTTAGAGTTTCAATTCACATATCTCTGTCCTGAGGCATAATTGAAATCTCTTAGGGAGTCTGACGTGAAATTTTGGCATAGTAAAATGTCTTAATTTTGAAGCAAGTGTCTAAAATATTTATGTTGCAAGGCACTCGATAGTGGCTTCATGATTAATTTTAAATTATTGATAGCACAGTTATCTAGAAGGGCCCAAATACTAGTGTCACAACGCTCTCCAGCGTTCACTACCCATAAAGTTGAGTGACAAAATTCCAGCGATGTTCTCCATCTGTTGTTTATCGGGAAGGTGGCCACTGAATCCCGAGAGTTCCAGCTCTCACCAGCAGAGAGCGCAGCTGACCTGGCTTAACCTCTGGGACACAAAGCAGCAGGATTTAGAGAGATTCCCTCATAGAATGTTTTTAGGGAAAAAAATAACCCTGTGTATCCCGTGTAGAATGAACTAGTATGTCAACTAGTAATAGTGCCTCTGGGCTTAACTGCTGTGTATTACTTGGCTTGTAAGAGCTTTGCTTGCTACACATGATAGCCCATCATTAGCAGTTCACTTGTCCTGCTTGGTTCTCAAATTATGTTATTTGAAGCTACGGGACTGATTTGAGTTTATAAAGACATTGACGTACCCCTGTGGCTGTCACATGCCACATGATATTTGCATCTTTGCATCATCTTTGCATCATCTTTGCAACAACTAAACCCCAATGAATTTAGGAAGAGTCTTGTATTCAGAGATTGGCCCTTCTTGACAACTAATTGAATTCTCATGTGGTTTCCACAGAGGTGAGAGTGACCATGTACATCTCCATTGCATTATTTTACCTGCAGGTGAGGGTAGAGGGAGCCACCTCTACCTCTCCGCTTTCTCATAGAATTTCATATTCAGAAGGTATACTCTGAGCCAAACTGCATTTCCAGAAAAAGTATGTACAGCTTGATCCTTTGTAATTTTTTCTGAGTCATCATCCCTATAGGAGCAAGCGTCTGTACTTGGATAAAGCCTTTAAGGAACTGAGCTGGAGGCACTACTGACTGAGCAAAGAAAATGAAGTCTGCAGTAGACCCAGTGTCATGCAGGAATATTTCTGTTGCTCATCCCTGTTCTTTTGCCTCAGGCTGATTTGGACTAGTTTGACACTAAGTCCTCATGTTGTGCAATGCTGAAGTAAGCAGACCTGTGTTTGTAATATGCCTAATATAATGGAACCTGTTCCTGATTAGATCTTGGAGTAGTGCTGTAATATGCTGTACTTGATTCCTGCCTGGCAGCTCATGTGCCAAGCGAAGTATTTCTAGGGATTTAGTTTCTCTGGTTTTATGTTCAGGAGCTGTTACCCCCAGTGTCTGGGTCTCCCAGGAATTCCCAGGTGCTGTATATTGAGCTGTGATTAGTACCCGGAGTGCCTGACTGTTGCATCAGACACTGCAGTCTGCAGCAGTCTGCATTTCCTGCTTCCTCTTCGGCAGCAGAGACCCAGTTGTGATACTGGCATTGCATGTACAGCATAAGTCAAAATTCTATGTTCAGATGTAGAAATCTTGGACTGACATTAATCGGTCTGCATGAGCTGTTGCAAAACAACTCGTCCCAGAGCCCGATCCCGGCCCACAGAGGGCAGCCCAACGCCGTGTTTTACTCCAGTGATGTGCTCAGCTTGGGAATTCAGTCATCTGCTGGCATCTCTATCAGCATGACTTGCTGGGGAATAAACAACTGAATGTTGTGGAGAATTAGCATCAGCCCTAAGCTGAAACAGATTCAAATGTGGACTTAAAATTGCATGGCTAAATTAAACCACCTGCTACTATTTTTTTAAAATCATACCGAAAGAAAAATATTACATAAGAAAGCTCAGTTTTGAATATCTTGCATGTACAACAGATAAATTTATTGGTTAAAAGGCAAGAGAGGGAAAATACCCAGAATTTGTGTACCTGCATGTACTGGGCAAGACTAATAGAAGAAAAGTGCTTTTCGCTTTTTCCAAATCTCTTCAGGAATCTTTCAGGATTCAAGTTATTGTTACCAGTTACTGTTACTGTTACAGTCATAAGACTGCTCCTTTGGCTGGTTGGCCCATGTTCTTTCCCAAGTGTGTCCTAAGTCCTTGTGAAACAGCCAGCACAATTTCCAGGAGATTTTGTGTAAGAGATTGTGTTTACATGCAGACATGTGCCTGAGCTATAAAACTTATCAGTGCAGGTGGGGTGCCAGGGCTTGGTATCTTGACTTATGAAAAGGAACAAGGCATACGGCTCCTGAAAAAGAGCCAGTACTTTGTGTCTCTCAAATCAAATTGCATCTACCAGCTAATTAAGGAATGATCTTGAAATGCTCTGAAGGGAAGCCTGTCCAGTTCTGTATTTCTCAGCCAGAGGGCCCTGCAACACAGTATTCAGAATAGAAAATATGTATAAAGAAAATAGCATTGAGAAATTAAGACAGCCTCAGCAATGTGTGAATTCCAGGAGTACAGGGAGAAACATAAGTATCTCTTATGATCAGAAACCAAATTACACACTGATGAACTTTCACAACTATTTAGATAATTAATTTTTTTGACCCCAGACTTGTAACCCCACACAAGCCTGGCTGTTCACAGCAGAATGTAGTTTATACTCTTCTCAGAGTTTGGCTCATTGTAATTACAACTGCAGGTGAATTTTCGCTTCTCATTCCTAAAACTTTTCCCATGTGTAGGAGTGCTGAGAGATTTTGGCTCTAGTTTATTCAGAATATTCTTTGCTATTCTTGCAATGCTGTTCATTAAGATCTTTGCTAAGGTGAACTTTGACCAAGCTAGTGCCTGCCACATTTTACGTGGTGTAAAAGTTACTCTGTGTAAAAACACTTGCACATTTAACCAATTTTGCCACAGCAAAATTCTTTAGGGTAAACAGTAAAGTAGGGCACACAGTGAATTAATGCCCTTACTTGATGCAGATCTAAAAACTATAATGTATAATTACCAACAAAGGCAGTTTATGGGATTGTCTCTAAATCTTCTGAGGCAACCACTGATGCAGTTACTCCATTGTAGAAGGTTGGTCAGGCAGGACCCGCCCTTGGTGAAGCCCTGCTGCCTGTCTCCAATCACCTCCCTGTTCTCCATGTGCCTTACCATAGCTGCTAGGACGATCTGTTCCATGGTCTTCCCGGGCATAGAGGTGAGGCTGATGGATCAGTAGTTCCCAGAGTCCTACTTTCCACCCTTTTTAAAAATAGGAGCAATGTTTTCCTTTTTCCAGTCACCAGGGACTTCACTTGAGTTTTCAAATATCATGGAGAGTGGCTTGGGAACTGCACCAGGCAATTCCCTCAGGATTCTGAGATGCATCTCATCCAAGTCCCATAGACTTCTATTCACAGCTCTTAATTGCAGTACATGTTTCATATGTGAACCTGTGAGAACCTGATTCAAAACCTGATTAAGTTTCTGACTCTGAACTCTTTCTTGGGATCTTCCTGATAAGGATACACACATAGAGGTGATGCTGAACTTCTTCAGCAGTAAGCTGCCCAATGATGATCTTTCCAGACTTGACTCTCAGAAATGAATTGTCATTTTGGCCTTTCTGTCCTAATTTCCCACAGGCACAGTAGTCATTTTGATGGAAAAGCAATCTAGAGTAGATATAAATAGGCTTATCTGCAGGCTTTTCCTTAGTTTTCCAGGATTACCAATATTTCTTGGTTATATAAAACCTATATCATTTATGTGATGGCATGATCTTAAATAATCTGTGTAAAAGTTTTTGGGTTATTCAAGTCCAGTAGTCTGTACTGACTTGGGATAACAGAGGTTCAATATTATAATTTTTGCCATTAAAGTGCATATATCACAGAAAATCTGAAGAGCTGAATAACATGCAGAGGATTAAGACAACTGGAAAAAGAAGAAACAAGGAAGATGACTTCAGGATTTGTCTTACTCGGGAATTTTCTATCTTTTTGAGTTTGTTTCCTCTTTTTTGTATGATGGTTAAGTCTCTTTATATATGTATGTGGGATATTTGGGGAAAAAAACTTCAGTGAAGATTTCTATTAATATTTGGTGTGAGTAATTTGAGGCTCAGTTCTCCTTTGAAATATATAAATGGGAACATTTCTCAAAAGAGATTAGTGGGAACTGCCCTGGAAGCTCATTGCAATCAGTGAAAGGCCATGTATTTATGTGAATATGCTGCCCATTACTGAATAATTGCAGATTCCAGTAAGAGTCTTACATTGAAAGTAAGAGAGCCATCTTGCTTTCTTGTCATTCATGTCACAGAGAGCGATTTATTCTGAGCTTATTAAAATTCTGATTAAATTATCGGGCTTAGTAATGCTGTAGATTTTGTTTCTTTCTAGTATGACTGCTACAGGTTTGATTTCCCTAAGAAATGAGCCAGTGGAGTTATAGTGAAACATGTTGCAAAAATTTGTAGAAAATTCCTCTGGTTTCCATCATTCTTCAGCATTCCAGTATCAGTTCAGCAAAATAAACAGATAATTCAGACCAATCCTGGCCATCCTTGTCATTTGCCTTGCCTACAGAAGTTGTTTAACGAAGTCTACTTCTGTAAGAATTTGTCTTTTGTTCTGAAAAACCCCTTCACTTTTCTCACAATGTCTTACGAAAGGAAACATCCTCCATTGTGCAAAGATGGGTATATTCTGACTGATGAGTTATCTGCATCAGACAAAGATGTAATATTGACTTTTACCTGCTTTTTTGTCCATGCTAAGTCATCCTCCACTGATTTTCAGGGGAAAAAAACACATTTACATACAACTGATTAGATCTTAATTATTTTTAAAACCACTCTCCTACTTTAAATGTGACAAACTGGTTCAAAAGTGATGAAAGGAGAACTTTCTTTTATATATTTGCACAATGGCTAAGGGACAGCAGGATATGCTGTACAGAGAATACAGTCCACTATTTAGGATACTTTTCTTTGAAGATGCAGGTTCTATTCTTTGCTTTGACATAGATTTTCTCTGTGACCTTGGACAGTATACTTAGCTCCTCAAGGGCATTTAGAAATCTGAGAATACCAATAGGGGATTTGAAAACACCTATTGCTTGGTTCCAAGATCTTCGTTCACGAAGCCTAGCCATGATTGCTTGGTAAAATATATTAATATTTGGACATCTCTAAAAAATCACGAGGTGCCTGTTTGGATCTCTTAAAGCCTGAATACCTTTAAAAAATGTTGATCATAATGGATCTTTTCACACTGTGAGTTAGAAGCCTTGGCTGTCTGCACAGTCAATAGGAGAATGCAGAAGGTAGGATCCTACTTCCCGGCTGACTAATTCAGAAGCCTCAGGCCTGAAATAAAACAATGTCAATCACTGCTCCCTAATGGACTTCTAGAGTAGTCAGGAAATGGTTCAATCAAACAGTTCAACGGCTTGCTGCTGCTAAAAAGAACCATTTCTGTTCCTTCTAATGGTTCCCGCTCACCCTTCCTGGCTGTGCGGGTCTGCACTTGCCTTCTGTCATGTCCTAGTGTTTGTCTGAGCCTTTGGTTCAGAGAGTGAATGTAGTGAATTTGGATACAGAAAGAGAGCAACTCTTTGCTAATTAATGAGCTAAAGTAGTTCTGTGAGGATCAGACCAGTGCTGCAGTGAGGGAATCAGGAGCACAGCAGTTGGAGTAAGAAGAGAGGGAGTGCATAGTGTGTGAGCAAGCCTTCTCTGACTCAACATCTCCTATCTATCTGAGGTCTTAATCTGTAAAATAGTAATAATGCTTTCTCATTTCTTGTCTGTACCTTCCTTTTCCACCCTCTTCAGCTTCCTTCCACATTCCCTAGATATTTGCAGGATCTCAGACAGCAACTACAGGAGCTGATTCAGCTGCCCACATGCAGATTGCCTGATCAGTACTTGTGGCTAATGAAGATGTGGCCTCCAGAACTGGTAACTGTTCCCACTTCGGCTTTTCTCCTTCGTTTTAATTTCTCTTCATAAGTGCTAATTGTTACAAAACTTGTAGGGATGTAGAACTCGTTCTGAATTATACCTTTTAGTCAACTTGAATAGAAATTCCCTACATCCAAACCTGAAAATTCTTGGAGGGGACTTGATGGAGCTAAAAAGCTCTTTTTAATAAATGAGTGCTGTATCTTACCCATTTTAGAATTCTCTGACCAAAACGTCTGTTGAACTTCTCTGCCATAGAGAGTTTACACAATGAATGGATTAAACTCTTTGTGTTCCACAGAAACACAAGTTACAAATGCTTTTCCCTTCCTGCTTCCTAGCACTATAAAGAAAGGAAGTTCTTCATTAAAAAGCTAATTTCTGCATGTTCCTGAACCTTCTTTTTAAAGCCATCTATTAAGTACCACACAGGAGAACCTGTCATAGTGCTAGTCAGAAATTCACCGAAGGAAGTGGATAGGAAATGACTCAGTTGAAAATACAAAATCCTGTCGCACTACATTGATTGAGGAAAACCTTGGCTCTTTTGGACCAGAAGGAAAATTTGAGTTGTTTGCAAGTGGAAAACTTCACTGATTTCAGAAAAGAAGACTGGAAAAGGAACTGTTTTTCAAGTGGATGTCAGTTCACCAACTAGGGATAATGCCATAGGAGTTTGGGAGGAGAAGAACAACTTCAGATGTATTTTATTCCTGCTGCAGGATTTAGAAACATCTGTAAGGGGCAAGAAAACAGAATGACATAAGGAATATGATTGAAGTGTGGGGGGGACACTGGGGCAAATAGAGTTGGATATGACTAAAAGTCTTTGCCATGTGTGAGCATGAGCACAAATTCAAACACATGTGCCGATTCATTTTCTGTGCATGTATCACCCAATAAGAAGGTATGTGAGTGCTGTCCATCCTGCTGCTCCTTCCATACTTGCTTACACATATGCATGCCCTACTCGGTGTGATAGGGAAGGTGATCAGTGTAGCAGCAGTGCCAGAGGGTTGATCTGACAGAGCCGATACACTGGCTGGGCTGCACCTGCAAACAGCAGCGGGAACATGTGGCACATCTGTTACTAGCACCCATTCCTGCTCTGTGGACACACTGATGTAATCTTCACCACTTCTCTTAGATATGACAATTTGGTAATTGTTGGGGTTTTTTGATGGAGAAATTGTGTAGGCTTCTTTGCTAGAATGAAGATGTACAGTAGAGCAAAGTGGAGGAGTGTGATTCAGTCTCTCCTGTCGTTTAGTTTGCATGTTGGCTTCTCACTGAACATCACAGATTGTGCTTTCTGTTTCTTAGTTCATAGTTGCCCATTCTGAAATTGATAAAAGTCTACTGTAGTGTTTTAATTGCAGTATTCTGATGTGGTCTTCTAACCTGTCATTCTTGATAAACTAGATCGTTGCTTTCCTTAACTCTTGCCAGCATCTAATAATCTGGTGGCGTAGGGTTTTTCTTTTTAGTGTGGCTTGGGAGTATTTGGCTTTATTAGGCTGGAGGCTGGGCCACCATGGGGAGGGGTGTCCACCAGATACTGATCTTGTTCTTCTGGTGCGTTGCAGTCAGTCGCTCGCTGCTTTTATTAAGGTGCCAGGAGGAAGCTGGGTGCTCTTTCCTGTGTGGTAACGCCAAGACTGCTTTGCTAGACAAGATTGCAAGAAATTCTACGTTTATATACAATTTGCATACAGATATGCAGGTGTATGTTTGCTGTTCGGTGGGTGAACTTCAAGTTGTGCCACAGATTTCGGCGCCAGGTCCCGAACGCGCACAGCTGCTTTCGCAAGGCGCTGTGGCTCTGGGAGCAGACCCGCCCATCCAGCGCTCCAAGGAGCTGGAGATCCGCCTCGCTGCTTTCCCCGGCGTCCGTGGCTTTTGCCGCCGGTGCGACTGTCCCCGTGTGCGGCACCGCGCCCCGCACACCGTCCGTGCGGTGACACCGCCGCACCCGAGCGCCGCCGGGGCCGCTCCCCGCGCAGGCACCGCGTCCAGGAGCGGCTGCGGCCGCGGCCGCGGTGTCACCGCCGGCGCTGCCCCGCCCCGCAGCCGCCCCGCTCCGCGCCGGCACCCGCACACACGCACCCGCACACACGCACCCGCACACACACACCCGCACACACAGGCGCGCTCCCGCCCCGCGGGGACGCCTCGGCGCCGCCCCGCACCGCGGCGGGCAGGGCAGGGAAGGGCAGGGCAGGGACGGAGCGGACCCGCCCGCCCCAGCCCGGCCCAGCATCGGCCGCCGCCCCCCGCATCGGCCGCCGCGGCGCGGAGGGCGCAGGGCGGTGCGGGCCGAGCGTTGTCGCCGCCGCCGCAGGAGCAGCAGGAGCAGCAGGAGCAGCTCCGCGGCTGCCGAGCCTGAGCCATGTCTGCCAGAGGTGGGTCTCCGCCGCGCCGGGGCAGCGCCGCGTCCCTGCGGGCGGCCGGAGCCACGCTGACCTTGGTGCCCGGCCGCGCTGCGGTGCCCGCACCCCGAGGGTGCGCCGGCGATTTCGGGGCAGGAGGAGGCCAGGGGATGTGCCCCCGCCGACCGTCGCCTGCCCGGTGCTGTTTTGCAGCTGGGCCGTGCAGGGGGCTCCGGCGCGGGCAGCAGCGGGGCTGAGCGCCGCAGAGCATCCTCCGGGGCCAGGCACTCGCCGCACCTGCCTGGCCAGGCGGGGGATCCCGCTCAGCCTTTCCTAGTGCCCGGGGGGCGGCGGTGGGAGTGCGGGAAGGTGCGGCGGCTCCGTGCGCGTTAAACGAAGGTGGGAGCGTATACATGCATGCAGAGAAAGGAACATGGTGCTGAAGGTGGGCGTAGGGTTAGACCTCGGCCGTAGTTGCTGCTCAGGGAATGGAAATGGATTGGTACTGGGGGTCTGATGAGCACGGTGAGGCATGTGGCTTGTCCTGTCATTGGTAACGCAAGTGCTCCTGGTAGGGTGTGGTGGTAAATCCAATCATCAGATTGTACCTCTGATGGACATTTGCATCTGGCTTGAAATTAACGTTTTGGGTTTTACTTCAGATTTGCATTTGGTTTAATAATGGCCTAAACTTGAATAGCCTTTGTCCTTTGCATGCATTCATGTGTAGGCTCTGGCTCTGTGTTTGCTCATTCTGGGTTGGAAATGAACAGATCAGCCTCATTGATGCAGATCCCATCTTGTCCCAAAGTTCTACTTCCAGTATGAGAAACCGATGCAGGTGTGGTGGAAAGACTGATGCTTTAAGTTTTTTTATTATAGTTAGTACAAATTAAAGGACTGGAAACATAAAGTTAAGCATTTTCTGAACATTGTCATAACAAAGCAGAAATACTTGCAAGCATCTCCTGAAGAGAGAAAATTATCTTCACAATAACGACAAGTGAAAACACTCCCTGGTTATCTCTGAATTGAAAAAATATTTTATAAAAATTACATATTACATATTAACAAAACCCTGAATGTAAGGAGGCATCTTATTTGTGTGTCCCTTGACTTTTCTGCATCTTCGTGTGTTAAATACTGCTCTGCATGGACCAGCTCTTTCACCTGCTTGGATTCCTGTTGACATCCAAAGGAGCTGCGTGCACATAGAAGACATCCTGTGACTGCTAAAAGGTTGTTGGCATTTTGTGGTTATGACCATGTTCCTAAAGCATCACACCCATTTTAGATATAAATAATAAATGGTGATAGAGCGGCATAATTCTTCATGGAACAGTAGATTTCTTGCTTTAGGAAGAAATGGACTGTATTGGTCTCCAAAGAATCCATTTCTGGAAGAACATTAAGTATATGAGTATCAGTGCTGTGCTAAAGCTGCATTAGTACCTGTGGGGAAAACCCAGCAAAGCTTTATGACATGGATTAGATTTGTTGTCATCAGAAGGGTACCTGGATTTGAGAAAGCGACATAAAAACTTTGCAATTTCAGCTTTGCAGATGGCTCTCTAAAACTGAACTGTACAGAATGGGAAGCCAGGGAAAATTTCCACCGACCATATTCCCCTTTCCTCCCCTCACTGTCCCTCTTTGCTGTTCATCTGCACAACACATGATGTTTGATGCCTGCTTGATTCTGCTGGAGAGCTGCCTGGAGAAGAAGAGTGAATTCTTTCTCAGTCTCTCCTGTGCCATCTAGTTTTTTCAGAGTAATTAATTGGAGAGAGAGAGACAGCCTATAGGACTTTAGGGATGTAGCGAATAAGATTCATGAAAGAGATTAAGATTTTAATTTCTATTGATATCTCATTTTAAATTTTAACAAATTGATTTAGTTTGAAAATATGTGAGTTTGTGGAGGTAGATAGATTTATTCAGTGCTGACCAATTTTTGTGTAAAACACTATAGACCATTGTTACTATAAATAGTTTGAAACACTACTGCTATTAAAATATTACATATGAACTTATTTTTATACACTTAAGTGGTATGATGAGTCTTAATGAGGTTACTCATGAGAATGTAGCTCAAGTAAGAAGTGAGTCTTTAAGGGATTAGGGCTTTGTTCAACTGCCAGAAAGAAGCCCTTTGCTTCATGAAGGCAGATTACCTCATGCATATGCGGTCTCATTAAAAACACTGTATCATTATCGTCTGCAAGCTCAGCAAATATTGATTGTTAATATTTTATGTGGTGTTAGCTGCCCAAAAGGTGATTATTATTCTGAATGCATCAGACACTTTGGAACTGTCTGCTTGTTGATTATATACCAAGCATAGCTAGAATAGCAAAAGAGTTAAACATTCACCTGGGCCATTTTTCTTACTAAACTGCGGAAGATATTCATGGGACAGTAAAAGAATCACAGTATTTTTGGTGTTCAATCTGTGCAGCTCACTATTCATCTCTTTTGCTCCAGGAGGCAGCATGTGCCTGAACTGAGTGTAGTGAACTGACTGCAACAGATGACAGAAAAAACTCCTGAAATCCAGCAGTACCCTTTTGGACTGTTCCTTTTAACTCTTCTGCTCTAGTTCCCTGGTGTTATTTGACCAAAACTGCTCATATAGTCACTGACATTATGACAGATTATAAGTCAATACATAAAGTATAACTAATAACACAAATTCATGTAATTTTGCCTTAAATGGAACTCTGAATAAATGTTTTATGCTCCCCTACTTGTACAATGGAAATAATGGTAGCTAACTTCTTCAGAGGGCCTGCTGTGAGGACTAATGGCTCACCTGTGCCTTAAGATGAGTTTTCTGAAATTTTCCCTTTTTTCCCTTCCACTCTTCACAGACTAGGTTGTTGCAGTACTTCACACCTGTCCCTCAGCTCTTGCTGTTATGTAAATGTAAGGTCTCTAACATCCTTCTGCCACTTTCCTTATAGTATGGCTCAAGCAGATGTGTTGACCAAATGCCAGATGAAGCAGCATAGATGAGTATTCTCAAAAGCTTGAACAAATAATCATTTTAGAAATGTGGAGACTGAACTGGGACTGAAACAAACTTTGAAAAATGACTTTTCCTTATCAAGTTGGAGTCCTTCCCAGGGCACTCTCACATCCTGCTCTGCAGCCTGTTGGGATCAGTGGAGATCTGCCATTGACCTCAGTCAGGCTTTTCACTTTTGCAATTTGCAAAAGGCTTCATATTCTACTTTCAGCTGTAGTTAAGTAGTTGCTATTAGGACTCATACATGAGTGAATTTGGGTGTTGGAGTAAGCCTTATAGATTGTTGCTTACCTAAGGGCTTGTTTGCAAAGAGCTGTAAATTCCCTGGATGAAAGACATTTTTCTAAAGCCAAGGATAACTGTGACCTACTTGTGCATGTTATCTCACACTGCTTAAAAACTGTCAAAACGACTTGTTATCGTGAAGGTCTAAGTTAATGGAAAATGGCTATTTTTAACTATTATAATCTTCAGTTAGGCTAGAGCAAGCAGTCACAAATAGGAGTGTTTAATATGGTCAAATACAAATATCTTTGCTAATTTTTTTTCTTAAAAAAAAGTATTGTGAGCTGTATTAAGTCCAGTAGGCAACTACTTCAGGAAAATGAAGGCATGTGAAATAGGAGGTTTATCAACAGTGGTGTGTTCATTTTCATAACAAAAATCACTGGCAGAAGCCAGTGTTAAAGAAATATTATTGCTGTCTAATACTTACAGGTTGTACTCTGCCACTCTGATGCTGCACATGTGGTTATTGTAAAGAAGGTTGTTGCATTTTTTAGCCTGCTCAATAGTCAAAGTAGTAGACTTGTTTAGCTTAAGAATTTATTTTATACTACAATCCTTGTTTTTCCCTATTTGATTTTTTAACAAATGTAGATCTTCTTATTTCTTCAAATACTTCTTATTTCAGCCAAATAAACCACCATAATCGCTGTGTGAGGGAGGTTTTGTCCTCACTTTACAGGTGAAACAAGAACTGGGATGACATTTTTTTCCTTTTCCCTGAGTCTGAGGGCCAGGTCAGAACAGGGGAATTTCTGCCTTCTGGACCTCTTCTCAGGCTCCTCATTTGTTCTTACACAAGTTGATAATAGATTTCTAACAGCAGATGATAAATTTCAGCTCATTATGTTTTGCTCTGGTAACAGTTCTTTCTTCATGCACATTGACTGGTTGATCTCTCTCACAAATGTGAACTTCTGTATGAAGAAATCGCAGATTTTTCAATGAGAAATTTACATACTAAATCTTGAGTTCCTACTATTAATAACCTTTACTTTTCCAAATTTTCTTGTCCTCCTCAGATAACTGTAGACATGGCTGCTGTTACCATGATTTTTGATTGAGATCTGTGCTGACTGGTTTAAAAACTTGCTGCTGGGAGCTTCTGTTCAACAGTTTATGTCAGGCTGAGTGACCTGGAGAGTGGGGCAGTGTGAGCTGCCTGGACATCTCCTTAATTTTCAAAGTGGAGAATTTTGGCATGTTTAGAGTAGTTAATTATTGTAGCTTCAGTGCTTCCAGTCCCAGTGATTTTCACCATTTTCCTTGGTACAACGCTCCATAGCCCAAAGGAATGCGTTCTTGGCAGGGTTTGCTGCTCTGCAGCACTACCTGAGGCAGGGCTGTGTGAGCAGTCATGCCGACACAGCTGTTTCCCACTCGGAATACCTATGCAGTGCAGGGTTTGGAACTGGCTCTGATGCTTTTTCTTTTCCCAGCTTTTGCCCTGAATTTCTTTTGTGCTGATTTCATACTGTTATTTAATCCTGTCTGTACTTTCTCTTCAGTTCTTCCAAATATATGTAAGAACTTATGTTTTTTTCAGTAGTTACTCATTTTAGGGCTTGAACCTTGATTTAATGGCTTAAGTAGCTCAGATTCAGTACCTGATCATCACTGCAAGCAGTACTTGTCTGTACATGAGAGTCAGGAGCTGCACCCGAATCTTTAGGCCTAGTAGAGCTTTTGTTTCATTCAGGAAAAAGAATATTTTACAGAGGTACCTGAGTTAAACAGCAGTATCTCTTTTAAGCTGCTCCTTTTTAAGTTTTGGTGCTTTGTCCCATCTTCCCCCCCCCAGTCCCCTCAACAAAGCTTTGTCTGGCTGTTTAGTCTTTGTGATTAATGAAAATTAGTCCCAAATGCATGGAAAAAGTTGCATAGACTAATGGCAACAACAAGAGGAAACTGGGACAATGAGATAGAGTCTATTTTAGATGCATGGCTTTGAAAGGAATTGCAAAGAAGGAAAATAAGCATCAGCTTATGGAAGGGAAAGCCAGGAAAATTGCTTATAGTGAAGAACACCAGAACCTCATGCATTTCACAGTTTCACAGTTTTCAGGGATTTGTTTTTTCTTTTAATAGGTTCAAATTAAATATTTTAAATTATTTTTACATCTAATCTGTTAGTAATTGAAGATGAAAACCACACATGGTTAGTTCATGTGACTGGTGTAAGATTTCTTAGTTTTGCGATGTTAAGGCAGAAGCATGCAGTGGAAAGCAGACTTTCGTCTGTAAGTTCTGAGACCAGCAAGCAGCCCTTAATTTTTTTAATCACATGCTGTTTAGGCAACATTATCTTTATAATTAGGTGTTGTTCTCCATTAAAACTCAAAGAAAACTCCTAGATATTATGCAGTAATAGCAGAGAAAAACTGTGAGACACACTTTTTTTAAAAAATGCTCAGCCCTTATTGTGTCATGTTTTCAGAAAGAACTAAATTTTTAGAAGCTTAAACCCAAATAAGAGTCCTAATTCTGTAAACATTCTTGTGCATTACATTCTGTATTTTTACCAGTCCCATATGTTATGTAAAGAAATCCTTAGTTTGTAAACAAGGTTGGACCAGATAAGCTTCAATAAGGTGCACCTGTGAGGGAGTTATTTTATGTTCTCCTTTTCCTATTTGTAAGCCAGAATTAGTGCTTTGGTGAGTCAGTTTGTTCCGTGTAACTGATTAAACAGGGCCACATCCACAGTGCAGTGCCTGCTGTCCACATGCACATATTTGAGTTAGACCTAAACTCACTGTGGTGCTGATTGTGCAGAGCTTTAGGGAGAGCAGGATATGAGCTACCTGTGAATACCCGCTCAAGTTCATGTGTGAGTTCTGCAGCCTGTGTTGACTTCTGGGCTGCTGCAAAGTTCGTTGTGACCAGTCTTACATAGCCTTGGAGTTACTTCCTCAGGGATGGAAAGAATTGCATACACTTCATGTTTGTTGAAAACTATTTGTCTGTTCATCTGAACTTCTCATTTTAAAGTGGAAGGAGGATCTCTTGTCATCATTGTGAAAAAGACTGGTGTGTAAAAAAGTGTGATGAGCCAGTGTCTTGTGGCACCAGGATGCCCTCTGCGTCCAGAGAGGAGATGCTGGGGTTTTCCAGCTGGTAGGATTACAGGGAGAGATCCATGGGAGAGATGCCTGCTCTATGCAACTGTGACTGAGGGGCACTGGACAGAAGCATGAAATAGGAAACATCGAGAAGATGATGTTCTCAAAGGTGAGGCAAAAGGTGCTTTGTCCCCCTGTGGTGTATTTGCAGTTTCAACTTAGAGAGTGGTGCAAGAAAACCAGTCCAAGCCAGCCGGTAAATTATGAGGTTCTGACTCTCTGAAGCCTTTAGAGCTGTGTTTAGCTCTCTTTGGAGCATGCTGAAAAGTGCAGTATGTGTTGCTGTTCATTGATGAAGCCAATGATGTCTTTTTCTATTTCATGCTCATATCCTTTTTGCATGATAACTTATTGACATGGCACTAAACAGTGATCCTTTTGGAGATGGGTCAGAGAAGTGAATGGTCTTAGCACTATGGGCTTTACAGGAAAGGCATGATAAGAAGTTCTAGTTTACTGCTTCTTTACTAATAAATATATTTTATTCTGTTTCTGGAATGGCAAAACAGGTCATGTATTGTCCTGAGATATGGACACATTTTAATCAAAAGTTTGAAGCTGAAACAGTTTCTGCAACATTTTTTGAGTACTTATCATTTCCTTTGCTATACCTCGAACCTCAGCTTAATAAATGGGCTCTCGTTTTAACTACTGTTTCCTCTAAGGTAAGTCTTGTATAAGTAAGGACTGTTGGATTTCACTCAGTGAAAGGATTCTGCTTTAATTACTGTTATTATAAAGCTGATTTTGTTTCTGTTGCATCACGCTCATGTGAGGCATCTTTGATCAACAGAGAAGTCAGCAAAACTGCTGTTCAAATTACAGTTTCCTTTTAACTAGTGATGAAAGCTTCCAGTTTATTTTTGGCATTAGAAAGTCAGGGAGACAACCAAGTTATATAAGAGCTGAAACCTAGTTAATGATAAAGAAACATAGCTAAGAGTCTACGATAACAACTCTGAAAAAGATGTTCCAGCTCTACGTCTCTGTGGCCCTATATACAGATAATGCAAAACAATTTATGCCAAAGTACTGATTTTTCAGGTGTCCTGGGTTGCCACTTCTCTTAATCAACATTTGTGGGAGAGCTGACTTCCATAAAGACTGTGTAAGGTGAATTTATTTAATAGAATTAGGGTGTAAAAGGAGAGGTGAATTTAGGACTTGCTGTTTCACCAAAGATAATTGTAAATACCTTGTTCAGCAGAACAGGAATACAGTTGATCCTGTGGTCAACAGACAATGTGAAAATCAATGCTTTTCGGAGAATGGAAACCAAAAGGAGAAAAACCTTTTTTTCCTTGGTTGAAAGCACACTGGAGTGAAACACCAATCTAAGCACCTTTAAAACAAGGTTTAGTTGCAAAAGGAATTTTGCTGAGCATTATCCATGTAGTAATATTTTATGCCTGTTAATGAAAGTCAACATAATTTTCTCTGACAAGGACTTTCTTTATCCCAGTCGGAAGGGTGTGTACAGGCATGGACTGGCTGTGCCAAGGTGTGTGTGAATGCCTCTCCACAACAGGAGATCTCCACATGTCCTGAGTGGTTTATAATGAGCAAAGCTGTAGAACCTATTACCTTTCATTGGAAGTGTGCCCAGTCTTACTTTTTAAATTTCACCTGTTCTTCTCATGAATATCCTCTGCATATGAATGCAGATGCACAAAACAGCATTTGAATGTTTCTGTGGCCTTTTGCTGCTGTTGTATAAGTTTCTCTTTTATTGTCCTAGTAAGCCAATAAAACAATTAAATGATAATCAAACAATCCATTAAAAACTTGTGGCATATGTAAATAAGAGCAAAACCTGTTGCAAGAAGACAATACTTTTATATAATAATGTGGTTATCCAAAACTGTTTATTCTACTTTATGAGCTGGAGATAATCCCAAAATTATTCAGTCCAGACTTTGATCTAAGGAAGAATAATAAAACTTTGATCATTGTTGAATTGGCAGCTGCTATAAAAAGCCTATGTCATATTTCTCTCTCAGTAACACTAGCTAAATCCAAAATAACTGATAAAAGATTTCGATGATTGCAGCTTAGGGATGCTTTCAGACTTGACCTGAAGTAATCTCTGTCTGAAAATGTCTATAAATACTTTTTTCTATTTTCTGTTGCCAGATGTTTTGATATTTGGAAATTTGGGATGAATGACAAAAATGTTTTGTGTACTTAGATGTGCAGTACCCATTTGGAGTCTTGTGTTTCAGAGTAAAAGGCTCTGGTTAACTGATTATGTTCATATGAATATATGATTTGTATATGAATATATGAATCATTTGCAACAAACTTCTGATACCACTGTCTTTATTTCTATCATTTTGAAAATACCATTTAAAATTTTTAAATTGGTAATGTCTATGACTGTGTTATAGTTGCCACAGTGATACCATATTTGTTTCCATCCTTGCAACATAGTAAATATTTTCCTACGTGTGTATACGAAACACCACTTGTGATGAATTTGCTTTAGAGCTGCAGCTGGACAGGGGCAAATTCTGCTAGCTTTAGTATTATAAAACTTACAAGATGTGGTGGTAAAAAAAAAAAAAAGCATTCATAATTTTTTTCTTTGTAAATTGGGATTTTTGAATATTCCAGAATTGTAGGAATCACAGACTTGTGAAGTTTCTTTGGAACTTTGAATTTCTACCCATTCAATAAGGAAAATGGCTGAAAACTTTGACTGAAGTGGCAGCTGATTTTAGATTCTGTAACATATTTTTTATTTCGAGATATGACCTCAGTCAGTAATGCAGTAATGCGAGGCTTTTTCAAATCTGTGTGGCAGGGATGTTCAGAGGTTCATGTAATGTTTGGCAAAGTGTTTCAAGAGTAAAGTGCCATGAAGGGGCTGTATCTTGCTCTTCCTTCCACCAGGCCAGCCTAGCAGTGTGCATTTGGCTTGTTCTCTACAGCCTGTGGTGGCACCAAAGTTCAGCAGGGCACGAGCCAACCTTTCCATTCTCTTCCTTTGAGTTTTCCTGCTGTTTGGCTCCCTGCTTGACTCACATATTCTGCAGATCTGAAGTTTTCCGTAGTAACACTGGTCTTGTGTTTTGGGCAGTAAGTCCTATATTTATATATAGTTTATAATATTTATAATATTTAACTATTGAGTTAAAAATTGACTTATTAACTGTAATATTAAACTATTGAGTTAAAAATGTTCAAAATTTTGTTTTGTGAGATTCTGTGACTTTTTGCAGTAGCAGTCTCCTTCCTTTCTCTTGTCCTCTGCTGACAGCATTTGTGGATACTGGGAGTCCTCATTTTTGCTTTCTGCAAGGCACAGTCCGAGCAGACCAGTACTGTAAGATGCATTTTATTCTCAGTCCATTGTTGCCACTCTGTATTTATCAAAAGCAAAAAGACTACGAGCCTGAAGGGGGATTAAGAACCCTACCATCTTGCTATTTATGATGCTCAGGAGATATTTTTAGTAAAGGTTGTTGGTGCTGCTGCCCAAGGGAGTGGCTGGGAGAGGATAGGTCAAGAGCAGCCAGCTGGAACTAATGAGCACAATAGCTGGGACTGCAGGGAAGGGGTAACCCCAGCAGAGATGTCTTTGGTGGCTGGATGCATCCACAGGATGTGTAGGTGTACACATAAGCAGATTTGGAGTCTATGTATAGAAAAGAACTAAAAAACTAGAACCACCTGTGCTCACTGCAGCCATTTGAAGGAGGGGAGGAGGTTAATTCATACTATGTTCCACACATCTTCCCAAAAGATTCTTGGAGTTATGTGAAATGTTTTTTCTGTGATACTCAGTTTCCATAGCTGAACTTTCCCTCCAAATGTACAGATCCAGCAAGATCTGTATGTTGCTATTACAGATTATGACTCATTTTTCCAAGGAAGCAAGGTCAAGATTGAGCATTGTTCTACCCTTGTTAATTTGCTTCCTACACTTTTCTCTAGAGACTGAGAAGTCATGAGAGCAGTGAGTAAAGGAGATGGTAAGAGCTGGAGAGAGTGGAAGAGCAACAGGAGGGCACCTGAGAATGGTGAGCCAGAGACATACTTGAAGCAGGGTGAGGCAAGAGAGTGTGCGTGGAAGTCCTTCTTCAGGTTGGTACAGAGGCAGAACTGACACTGGCCCTAAATCTTAAAAAGATTAAAAGAAATGTGAATTGAGAACATTTAAAGAGTTATGGAAAGGAGTTGTAAGTGCTCCGATGTCAAAAAGCTTTTTATTTTTAATCATTTATTTTTTTGACACCCCAGGTAGCCTAACAATCAGTCAGGGGGAGTATGTGCTGGAGCAACTGTCCTTAGAATTGCTGCAAGTGTTTTTGTGATTTTCTGAAGGGAGTGGAGGGAAGTATTGGTATATAGTAGCCTGAGGAAAAACTCTTTGCTGCCTAAAACCTCTGAACGCTGCACAGACTGATCTGGGAGCTGGTGCTCTGCCAGATCCTATTTTTAAGCAATTAAGTTTATGAAGTTATGCTTCTCTAGCAGTATCACACAAGCTTAGGGCCTGGAAAGGGAGCGGGGAACACGTGTGCAAGCATATGACTTCTGAGGGGAAAAATATAAAACTAAGTTTGGTGCCATGTTTCCATGTTTCCTAGCAAAGAGCTAATCTTCAGTGAGACTGAACAGCTCCAGCCCTGGTGTGTGTCCGTCCTGCTGAATTGCACAGTCTACTTAAAAGTAGGATCTGCTGTTTTCCTTGCATACATAGCTTATTTTTTTTCTACTAATGCTTTCATTGCACGGCAAGTTGATGTATTAAGAGATTTCCTAGGGCAGTGAGGAAACCCCATCAGCTGGGGCCTGTAAAGAAACTAGAAAGCATACCAACGGAAGTCTTATGTTAACTCACAGGGAATGGATTAATTATGATGTACTTCTGATTTCTGCCATGTCTAAAGACATCTGTATGTGCAGCCAGAACTGATCAAATGTGTTTCTGTGAATGTAACAAGTAGGTTTTCTGTTTACAAAATACACTTCATCTAAATGAAATTGGGAAGACAGAAAGAATAACTGGAAGAGAAAATAAAGTCCACAGGAATCACTGCTGCTGCCTGAACACTAGTAATGCTGTTAACAGTTCCAGTTTTAACAGTTGTAGACAGAATCTATCTTCCTTCATGCTGGCGGGAAAGCTCAGTTCACATATCCTGATTTCCAGCAACAAATGTTGTGTGTCTGAGATTTTTCCAAATTCTAGGATAAAAAGTTATGTTTTGACACCAACATGGGAGAGCATTGCTCCACTTATAATGCATGTTAGTGTACCTGCTCAGAATTTCTTTAAGGTGTGGAGTTCTTAGTAAAGCATTCATTAATGTTTCTTCCCCAAACTGTATTCCAGAAACAATACTCATCATGGACTGAAATAGTTTTTGGACACTATTAAGTTTCATGTTCTGCCCCACCCTCCTTAATTACTGTAATGCAAAATAATCCAGTAGGAAATCCTTAATTCAATTTTAATTCTGTCCAACATCATTTACTGCCAATATTTATGTGTTCTATAAGCATACTACTGTTAATATTAATAGTTCGTCTTGGGACCACAAATGTTTAGCATCAAATTCATTTTCCACTAAGAACTGGAAGTTAAAAGTCTTTCTAAAATGGTTATTTTCCTGTCTTGAAAAGATCTTGAAAACGTCCAGCAGTACTGTTGGTTACACTTGAGCATATTCTGCAATATCAGAGGGTGAGGCAGACACAGCAATTTGATCTTTCTTAAGTGCTTCAAAAAATAATCATCATGCCTTTTATTTCTGATCTATTCCTTGCCTGAATGACTATTTATAAACCACAGTGCTTATTTTAGGGGCAAAGAATATATTGACAAAAAGTCATTTTTGGTAGTGGAGCTCTTGGAAGACATGCCATATTCTCTTAGGTTGTGTAAATCTAGAATAACTGTGGGGCAGCAGAATAATTTGAGATTTGTGCTAGTCAGAGAAAGGAATGGGTCAGATTTTTGTGTAATATGAAGCAGAGGAAGACACTGAGCATAGGAATGTTTGTAGGGACAGTTCATCCCAGACAAGGCAGGACAAGGCACAGGACCAGAGCTTTTTCAGGGTCCTTTGTCTATTAGCACTTTGTAACTGCCACAGTTTAACCCAGCCAGCAGCTCAGCCCCACTCAGCCACTCACTCACTCCCGAGTGGGATGAAGGAGAGAATTGGAAGAGCAAAAGTGAGAAAACTTGTGGGTTGAGATAAAGACAGTTTAATAGGGAAAGCAAAAGCTGCACACACAAGCAAAGCAAAAACAAGGAATTATTCACTGCTCCCCATGGACAGGCAGGTGTTCAGCCATCCCCAGGAAAGCATGGCTCTGTCATGCACAGTGGTGACTTGGGAAGACAAATGCCATCACTTCAGTTTTATGAAGTGAGCATGACATCAAATGGTCTGGAACATCCCTATGCACAGCTGGGGTCAGCTGTCCTCTATGTGTCCCCTTCCAGCTTCTTGTGCACCCCCAGCCTCCTTGCTGGTGGAGTGAAGGGCAGAAAAGGCCTTGACTCTGTGTAAGCACTGCTCAGCAATAACCAAAACATCTCTCTATAATCAACACTGTTTCTAGGACAAATCCAAAGCATAGTCTCATACTAGATACTATGAAGAAAATGAACTTTACCCCAGCCAAACCCAACAGTAATGCAGGGTCCTGTGCTATGGGACATACAGTTTTATTCAGGTGTGTTCAGTCTGGACCCCTGTTTTGGAGACTTTAAAACAACTGGTTTTTTGCACATTCATTAGTATATGTGAGCAGGACAGACAGTGTCAAGAATATATTGTTATTTCAAAATTTAACTGCTAATGAAGACTTTAAAATCTTCTAAGTTTAAAGACTTCTAAACTTTGCCATGTTTAAAAGAATATTAATTGTATACAGTGATTCATAAGCTACAGGAAGCTGAATAAGCATTTCCCCCATTTGAAAGTATGACAGTGGGCATTGTGGTCTTTGGGGAATGGTTCATCCTGGCAGTTACAGGAGTCTAGGTAAAACCTGTAGTGCATCTACCATCTGCTTTATTTGATCTAGGACATGCTAGATAACGTGATGTCCTAGAAGAAAGGTGTGAAAATTCCTTCTAGCTGTTTCTGGAATGTTATGACTGATGTCAGATGTAGGTTAGTGCAGGGAAGAGAAGTTGTATAAAACTGGAAATGGATCCTACTCTTAATGAGTTCCAGTTCTGTATATTAGTCAAAATATTGCTGTCCCTTCTTCCCTCTTTCCCTTCCTCCCTCTTGGTTAAACCCTGCACTGAACTGAGAAGCTCCAATGAATTCTCTTGCCATCCCGGCAGCCCCATTGGAAAACTGCTAGAATCATGAGGAACACCACAAATTGTATATAGATGCTTTTATTCAGTTGACTGAATAGTGCATAGTTTGCTTTCTAGCCATGCCTTATCTTCTCTAAAGAAAGTGGAGTGTCTGAATATTGGAATTTAGTTTTAATACCTCTTTGGAATAGCTTGTGTGCCAGTAGGGGCATGGAGGTCTTACCCCTAATCTAAATCATGGTGACCTGTTTTGGAGGACATAAAGTCTGTCAGCAGAAGGAAGGGAGCTGAGGTGCTGTTCAGTAGCTAAGGACAGGGATTATTGCAGGTTTTTGTGACCTTTGCATCTTTTCATTACCTTTTACAAGGTAAATACGTTGAGCTACAAAAGGGAGGGCAACATGTTGCATTATGTTTTCTGATGCTGAACTCATAATCCCTCTTTGATGGCTTCTGTGTGTACATATATATATAAGTGTGTGTTTCTTTTTTCCAGAAGAGATTTGGCAGTCATTGTTTTTCAATTTATTTGATGTTTGGCCATCTGGAGTGAGCAGAACTTTAGTCACACACATTAACTGTGTGAACTGGAGCAATGTAGGATCTAGGGGACACATTCAACTTTTAGCACAGTGGAATTAGCAAGGTTACATCAGGATGGGACTGGGTCATTCAGGTGGCTGTTTGCTATGCAGGTTACTGAGAAATGTCATCGTGTTTTCTCAGCACTGAGCTTGGTGTGAAGATCCCTGGGATGCCTGTGGTAAATCGCTGCACACCAATCAAATAGTTTCCAGTAATTTGTCTCTATCCAGGTTAAACCAAATAATAAGTATTGGTAATGCTCTGTGGGGCACTTTTTGGACCTGCAAATGGCCAAGAGCTAGTGCTTACAGATGCCTATACTTTTAGGCTGCATTTAGAGTGCATCTAATTCTCTAGATATCTCCCCAAGCACTGCACTGCTGTCACTCTCTGCCCCAGCTTTTCCAGAAGGGATGGCTCCAAAAGCAGAAGTTGGTGAATACAGAGTTATTAGATGGTTGAATGATTCACTGCTGGTTTGTGTGTTGACTTCAATTGTGTCCTGGGTGTAGGGAGTGGTATTGGATTCAGTGGACAAGTTTCTTTATGTAATGGTATCTCTATTTCCTTGAAAATGAGGCTATTGACGCACTTCTGGGCAAAAGTGTATATTCCACAACAATGTTATTGGTGAGACTTCCTCCTTCTATGACTATGATGTCCAGCTTTCCTCTGGATCATATGAACAGCCCATAACTGCTTTTTGTACTTCCTGTAACAAGACAGTGATGGGCCTGTGTCTCCAGTCTGCTAACTCTAAAGAATCTTGTGTTCTTCTCCATTTTTTAGTTAGGAACCTGAACCATTTGAGATCAAATCTGTGTTTCAAGTATATCTCCATGTGAGGCAGATTACGACTTTCATGATGCTTTCCCTCTACTTGTAGGTTGGCCTTGTGATTGTTTTGATAGAACCAGAAAGAGATTGTCATGATTTCTCTAAGAGTCTGATTAGGGGACTGGGAATGGTGCCGTGTATACAAGTGTGAACTATATTGCTGTTGCTGAAGTTCAGGTATGCAGGGATCAAAGCCTTCTGTTGCTGCTGTCTACAGACCAGGAGTGTGATTTTAACTTGTCATATCACATGACATAACGTCTTTGATTGAGATAGTTTGGGTAATAGTACAAGGGAAGTCCCTGTGTCTCAAATTTTAGGAAAGAACCTGTGTGTTTTGGTGAGTAGGCTGAGCTGAAATCCATATCACCATGGATTAACTGTTGTTATTTCCCGGCCTTCGTATGAGTTTGGGTATGGCTACTGCTGCCATGGTTGTGCCTTTGATGTGGTTTTAGACAAACCTTTGAGATTAATTTCAGAATTCCTCTGTCCTTCTTGGTTGCATTCTTGCAAATTGCCACCCAGTGTGCTGCCCATCCTGTCAATTGAGTGTTCTCTCCATGTGTGGCATAGCTGTACAGAATGAAAACCAGCAGGATTATAAATGTATATAGCATCAGATGTTACCTCTATTTTGTCAACATGTAGTCTAACTAACACCTGGTGACTTCCTTTCCTTTTGGCCTTTAGTTTCCCTGCTGAAGACAGCTGCTCACAAACAGCTGTGTTTGTCCATTTTACAGAGCTTTGAGGATTAATGATTTTAATGCACAATACAGCAAAGGAACTTTGTTAAATCAATGTTTGCTCATTTGGTGACCAGGCTCTTTAATAATTAAAATGACTGCCCATAGTGGTTTTCTGCCTTTCCTGATGTCCAAAAGAGTAGTTCTGGACTTCACACAGGTGCTTCTATTACTGTGCAGATGATCTGAGGGCTGAGTTTAACCACTGCCATATGGTGGGGTCAGGAGCTGCAGAACAACTTTTCAGCTGCTCTGAGAAATATTCAGACAGGTTGTAGAAGCTGCTCTGCAAAATCACCTCACCAACATTTCCAAGAATGTCAGATTTAGTATAGGAGAAATGTTAAGAAGTGCAAATTGTGGGAGATGAAGAATCCCATAGATAGACCACATACAGAATCAGTGAGAAAACAGGTTTGTGCTACTGTTAGTGAAGTTCATTGTAAAGTATCTGGTCATCAGGCATTTCCTGAGACTTACATGTACCATCACAGATATTATTGTCAGAAGTCAGACTGGGTGATGGTGGATGCCTTAAAATCAGTAAATTTGGGAATGAAAATAATTTGAGACAGCAGTCATGGAACACATTTTGAGCATGATCTCTCCCTATCATGGCCATCAGCTGGCACTTGAAAGTTGGCTTTTTCCTTTGAGTGTGAAAGGTCATGGCAGTCCAGTGAACAGAGCTGCCTACTGAGGATATGCAACAAATGAGGTGGCTCAAGGCCTTGTCTGGCAACATTTACTCTCGTGGTTTAAACTCAGACTGGAGTTTGCAGTGTGAAGTGTCTTGCATCACTAGATTTTTGGGATTTTATTTGAGATACGTGTATTACTTAGTTCTGTCCACTTCCTAAGTGGAGCCTGAATTTGCAGTTTACTAAGCAAGTACGTAATTTAAAATAGTGGAGTCTTTATAGCAAGTAATTTTTAGTGTGTTTGACAGGATTCAGAGCACCACGATTAGGAAGTTTTTTGTCTGTGTTACCACTGATGTCAGCTGTCCCTAGTTCTGTGATGCTCCACTGCTAAGTACAGGCTAACTCAGACTTTCCTCACTGCTGCAGCTTCTCTTCCAATCTGGAACTCAAAACACCAGATATCAATAGTTAGCATGATCTATGAAGGCAGGTGCAGGCCATGATATAGAGGAGAGGATATACAAGATGAGGCTGATGTATCCAAGGGGGTTAGAAAGCACAGATGATACCATAACCTAGTAATGCTATGTTGTTCCTTCTCTGTCATTTAGTCCAGCCACCGTCTGTCTCCCATTACCTAATCCAGAATGGTGCTATTTTATTTGTGCAAGAAGAATGTTAATGATATTTGGAATAGGCTTAAGTAGGACTTAAGTGTCATACAGATGTGGGCTAGTCCTTTGCATGGGGTTGTAGCCTGCTTTTTATGCAAACACATAGTTAGCCTTTTTGCTCAAATGTAGATAGGTGTAAAAATCAACACTTGAATTACAAATACAAGTTTTTTTAAGTCCACTTGGTAGCCTAGGGAGTGTCATAGTATCTCTATCTCTGAGACACTGTCCTGAAAAGATGTAACAGATATTTAACACAACATTTCATGATGCAAATCTATTTCTAGTTAGGTGTCATGTGGTTACAGGGAAAAAGAGAAATTTTTTTTTCCTTTGACCAGTGTAAGTTAAAAGACAAAACAGAGTTTTCCAGGTTTACTGCTTTGAAAGGAAACATAATTAGGAAAATCTCTGTAAACGTATTTTTGCTCTTACCCACTGAATTATAAAGTGATATAACAGGTGATCAATTTGGAGGAAAAAGAATACAGGATAACCTACAACCAGAGGCTTGTATGGAGGCTACATTAGGGAGCAAAATACAGCAGGTTTAGAGCTGTGTTTGGATGACCTTCAAATCCCATCTGCAGGTTTCTTTTTAGCTTCAAGTTTCAAATGTCAGCTGCAAGTAGATCATTGCACCAGAAACACTTAGGCAATAGAAGATCAAGGGTGTCCTCTCTTTGCATTTGTTTTAGAGGCAAGAGAGCTGTGTTGCCTCATTAGGAGCCACTGTCTGTGGATAGACTGGTGTCTTCTGGGAGGAATTGGGAAATCTCGCACACCGGGTCAATACGCCAAGGGTGAAAATATATTAATCAAGGGTGGAAATGAGAGTATCTCCACGAGGTAAAACAGAAACATTAAAAATCCACTATGTTAACTTATTATAATATATTGCTTCAGTCTGATGTTTGGGTTTTATGCCATGAGCCATGAATATCCATGGCTTAGAGCAGTAAAGTTTTAGACAGTGGTGGAAGAAAGCCAAAACAACACTAGGGTATAGGTAAGTCTAGTTAATCAGCATTATGACCTCTTGCCTCCTTGAACTACAGAATTTACCAGCAAATCCAAAAGGAAGGCTGGAGCAAGAAATCTGTCCCATCTCCTGATTTAGTTATGGACTTCTCTCTTGTACTTTGATTGCTTACATGAAAGAAATGGGATAAAGGGGAAGTATAAGTAAGGCACTGTTATTTTTGAAGCAAAATCTTAGGTCAGAGGTTTTTGTCTGCCAGAATGATCCTTGAGTTGAGTAAAAACATACTGAGCCTTAGCTGCCTCCAAGAGGCATTTGGCAGAATTGAAGGATTGCTCAGAGAAGAAGCTGCTCTGAAGTGCTGTAAAAGCTTCAGGAGCTTTTAATTGTTACCACTGATGTCATTCAAGCCTGATTCCCACTGGAACTTCCTCTGTGTTAATTATGGTCCTGAGGATGATAACTTGGCAAAGGCAGCTGCAGCACTGCTGTTGCATCAGTTAATTAATCATCCAGGCTAGATTGGAAAGATGATGTGTTCCTTTTCTCTCATTATAAACAGCTGTAGAGAAATGGAAAGGTTTTGATGACTGAAAAGTCCTTTTCAGCTGTGTTACAGTTGTGAGAGCTGCCGGATCCCCAGCCTAGTGTACAGGTCTCATGTGTTCATGTTTTCAAAGGCATGGTGGTGCTTGAAACACATCAGACTCTACAAAATCTTTGCCTCCTGAGTACAACTGTAAGAAAAAGCGTTATGAATTAAATTAGTAAAGATTTAATGACCCTCTAAAAATTACTTTCACAGGTGAAGGAGACAGATCCTATCAGGAATAAATTGAAGATAGCCAGAGTGACTTTCTTAGCAAATATAGAGAGATAATTTCTGGAATGGCTTTGGGAATAGTTTGCACACTCTGGTGATGTTGATTTCACTGTAGGGTTATTGGCCTTTCTTTAGTGCCTCTTGCTAACCTGCTGCTTGAAGCAATGCAGACATCTGAACTACAGCTCATAGGATTCCCTAAGCCATAAGAACGTGGCCTTTGGAGTGACCTCTGTCAGTTCACCCCTGCAGTGAGCTGACTGTCTGTCAGAACCCTACCCCAGCAAAAACCAGCACACTGTCTCTTTATCTGATCCTGTTAATCATAGGGAATATTTATGGACTTTATTGTCTGAAGTGCAGGCTGTAACATCTGAACATTATTTCAGCTAAACTTTGAAAGCTAGTGAGGTGACATGTCCTTATATTGCTGAACTGGGTCACTCTTTTTCTTTGTGAAATTTGGTTCTGAACGAGCTTGGGAGCAGAAAGGACACTTTTCTAACATCTTTATTTGCTTGTTTAGGCAGATAAAAGCCTCAAGCTGCTTTGTGTATTGTGCCTCACAGATCGTCATGGTGACTTTTTAAGGCAAAAATAACTTCCAGAAATATCAATAGAGGTGAAAAATTATTATTTTGGAGCTTGTAAATTAAACTAACTGCACTGAAGACATGTTCTTTGTATGTGGTGACAGGAAATAGTGATAAATACAATGACATATTCGTAGTGATAAAGATACCCCACAATCTTGTAATTACGTTCTTCCTCATTTGTTAATTAACTGATTTCCATGGAGTTCTTGTGCAGAGGGGAGGGCTGTGTTTTATTAGTAGGGCACTGCAGAATTTGGTTTGTGCCCAGTGATTTTTCATGACAGTCTTATGGCTAAAAGAGAGGTCTGCATTGTCTGTACTTGGGAGCACACCTGAATCTGGAATGACCTTCCTGTCTGACCTGGGAAAACCTCTTGCTGTGCCCTGTGCTGGAGCATTCCCCAAGATGTACTTAATCATGCTCAGATGACCTGCCTTTGTAGTGAAAAGTTAAAATAAAAAGTGACCTGCCTTGTAGAGTGCTGTGGTGTCTGCTAGAAGGGCCCTGGTGTCTGCTGTTGCAAAGCTAGTAACATTTGTAGGAGATCTGTATTAAGTTCAAACTTCTAAAAAGATGTTAGGGACAGCTGGTGCTGCATTTCTTGAGCCTCTTGTAATCCAGAGCTAACTCCATTTGCTGTATTGCTGTACAGCTGAATTGCTGTAGATGTGTCTTTCCTTCAAAACAGTAATTTCAGTTTATTAAGATGGGCATGATCAAGGTCAAGAGATTTAAAAAAAACCCCAACCATATTTCCAAGCCATTGTCCCTTCTTTGACACTACTCTGATCTATGAAGGCAATGATTTTCCCAGAACTACCTTTTTTTTGCTTGTTTGTTTGCATCCAGTTCTGGTCACATGCAGTGAAATTGTACTTTGTGCCTCAAGTAAACCTGACTCATACGGTCAAGGGGATTTTGACAATGATATGTGAGAGAGCACTTGCCCAGTAGGTGAAGAGGCTGAAGATACACACAGTGTGAAAATGCTGTGCAGATGCTTCCTTTGGAGCAGTCAAACCACCTCCAAAACCTTGATCTGGGTATGCTCTGTGGTGGCCCTTTACTGAGCAGTGTGTGGAACCATCAATCATGGCCAAAAGTGTGCTGCCAATCCTGCCTTAATTCCTACAGTTGGGGTTTTTTTCCACTTACTGTAGCCTGGTAGTGAGGATTGAACATGAAACATTTTTCCTTTTACTGTTTGTTTTAATCCTTTACTGTAGGCTACTTTGTGGCGTGTTGTGGTTCCCTGCATTAAAAGTGTGAAAATGTCAGTTGCTGAATGGAGCAATAGTTTTAGTCATGAAATAAATAATTACTGGCTTTTTTAAAGATCTGGATTTTGGTTATTAGAAATATACTTACCATGAGAAGTTTGCATTGTGGATTTAAGAATTCATTACAGAAAACTGGGGAGGAATAATACCTTTTGGGTAGTGTCACAGGGTTTCATTTTTTGAGGAAGAACAAACTTTTTTGGAAAGATGGTTTAAGATCATTTTAATCTGTTAAGGCCATTTTTACCCCCAGTTTTAAAACTGTAGAGATTCCCTTTAACACTGGTTATGTTGAGTTAACTCAAGGCAAGTATTTTGTTTGGGAAACTCACACCAATACATTGACACACAATAAAGGTGGCATTTACTGTGTCTGACCTGAATGCTTGCTGAGGAATAAAAAGCGTCATTCCTCCCAAAAGATGTATGACAAGGCTGATAAATTCCTGTTTATATGGAATTTATATTCACCTTTTATGCAAGTGCTGATAGATAAGGTGAATCTTGATCTAAAAAAAAAGCCTTTATATTGTTAGATTTGCACTGGAAAGCCCAGCAAGACTAGGGTGAAAAATGGGCATTATGCCAAGTACCATTTACACACCATGAAAGATCAGTGCCTGAGGACTTGCTAACTTAAACAGACAGCAGAAACAGAGAAACAGCCTGTAGCCTTTTTTTATTTACTTATTTATTAATAAAGCAAGCTATAAAAAGCTTTTTTAATAATTTGGACTCCAATAAGTTGTTGTAAAGGATGTGGACTGGCAGGCAAATTGCCAGGCGTTTATCAGAGAAGCACAAATAAACACAGTTCATCAAATGGATTAAACATGACATATATTATAGGTACATGTAAGATGTTGAAAAATGAGTGACAGACTCTGAATTGAGTTAATAAAATTCCCTTTGCATGGCAGAGTAGTCAGTTCTTTGTTGCAGATAAATGGAGATGTGCATATTTCAGGGATCACTTTTAATCAGAGGTATGTGCTGGTGGTGTGCTGCACTAGGAGAGTTGTGAGATACACCGTAATATCTGTCTGGCATATTTTTAATTTTGGCCATTTCAGCTTGATACATAGAGAATCCATGTAAAAACAGCATTTTAAATAAATTTCTTTGGGTTATTCAGATTAGAACATTGAAATAAAGTTACACCTTGCCTGATTTTAGCTCTAATGTTCCTACTGATCTTTAGAAAACAGTAAGAATCAAAGAGAACATCAGTTTCTATCAGACTATTGATCTATATTTTCCTCAAAAACTGAAAATAGAAACTGATGTATGGAGGCCATTTGCCATCCTCAGATGGTGGCCACAAATTTAGGTCACTTCTGAGTGTAAGTACTGAGCCTGTTAAGTTCTGACTTAGCTTCTAGCAGAACAGGTAGAGAAAGGTACTTCAAACAAACCTCCTGGCAGACCAGCCCCCGTGTCTTCAGGCAGAACTGCTGCTGGGCCTGTGGCAAAAATCACACTGGCATTCATGGAACCATGGAATCATAAAGGTTGGAAATGGCCTCTAAGCTCATTGAGTCCAACCACTAATCCAGCACTGCCAAGCCCATCACTAAACCATGTCCCCAAGAGCCACATCCACACGGCTTTTAAATCCCTCCAGGGATGGTGACTCCACCACTTCCCTGGGCTGCCTGTTCCAATGCTTGACAACCCTTTCACTGATGTAATTGTTCCTAATATCCAACATAAACTCCCCCTGGTGCAACTTGAGGCCATTTCCTCTGGTCGTGTGTCTTGTGACTTGGGAAAGAGACTGATCCCCACCTGACTACAGCCTCTTTTCAGGTATTTGTAGAGAGCGATCAGGACCCCCCATTAGCCTTCTTTTTTCCAGGCTAAACACCCCCAGATCACTCATTCGCTCCTCACAGGACTCGTACTCCAACCCCTTCCCAGCTCCCCTCCCGTCTCCAGCTCTTCCATGTCCTTCCAGCGGCAGGGCCTGGAGCCGGGCAGGGCTCGGGTGCCCCCCGGTGGCGGCTCGGAGGGTCCCGGTGTCCCGGCCGGGCGCACTCGGACATCCCGGTATGTGCCGCTCTTTCATTGTTTCCTTTGCGGCACCGCATAGAATGCTACTGCTAAACTCCATGTACTGAATTTTCCTCATTTAAATTGATTATCCAAAGAGGTATTGGGATACAGTCTATTTATTTTAAACTTTTTTTCAGAAAGATTGTGCATTTAGATCTGAAAACCGGGTTTAGAATTGTTTGGATCTCTTGTTTTCTGGTGAGAATAACCACAATTATGATGGTTTTTCTAGCACATTCTTATGATATGCCTCTTACTGAATAGATTATTAATGTGTTTTATTCTTAAATAGTTTGTGACTTTCATATGCTAGTCTCTTCATTGCTCTAAGATCATCAAGTTTTCCTGGTTTGAGTGCATGCACTGAATGTAGCATGCCCTGATTTGGTAGTAATTTTCCATTTTGTAGCTGTATCCTGCTCAAACTTTTTCCTGCATTGCCTGTGTGTTCAGTACTGGATATTAGTGACAATTGAAGTGAAGGGATTGTGTGGATATGAAACTGCACATACTGACTTCTCAGAGCATTGTACCAAACTATCTGACCACTCTTTGCTGATTCTCTCTAGTTACCATGAATAGTGATTCAGGGTGAGTGCTCACCTGGAGCCTGCCCACATCATCGCAGATAGCTTTTGCATATTGTATGGAATCTCAGCCTCCTTCAGGGTCTCTGGACATCCTTAAGTAGTTCTTTTAATTTACCAGATTTGGACTTATGGCACTAAATAGTTGCAGTCTGATGGTTGTATTTTCACTCCATTTAATCACCTTGCTTTCATGCTGTTCTCGTGTGCACCCCTTGGTAACAAATCAATGCATTTGCTGGCAGCTTGTTTGTAGATACTGATTTGACTGGCATTAGCCATCCCAGAACTCCTGATAGTTTTGCATTCCTAACTATAAAATGGGTTTGAATGATAGAAGGGTGAAGTGACTTATGGCCACTGTCAGACATCCTTGTGTCCAAAGGAACTTACTACCTATGATTCAGTTTATGAAGGCTTCTGGAGCTGTGTCTACAGGTGGCCCAGCCCTGGAGCAGGTAAGCTTTGGTCTTTTTTGACTCCAGACATCATAGCATTTTAATTGCACTGTGTGAGCACCTCCATCCTTCCAGCTGATGACTCTGGAATTACAGGTTTCACCTGTAAAAGAAACCGGCAAGTCAGTTCTTCTAGAAATAGGCTGATCTTATTTCACAGGGTAGTAGATATAAAGAGAAACTTCAGGCTCCACAGATCTCTGCACAGTGTTTCACAAAGTCAGTTCAGTCTTGGAGTGGGGAATCTACATCCCAGGTATTTTTTCAGTCATGATCCTTCTTTGACTCTCCCAACTTGTTTAATCACTTTTCTTTTCCCTCGCCAAAGAGGGTCAGCGTCCTTGGGTAGGAGTCATTTTCTACAGCATCTGTCTTTCTTCAGAGTTAACACTGAGGTGTCAGGGGTGAACAGTCTGTCTGGCTGAGCTGGGCTGGTACCCTCACCCTTTCCCTCCATTGTGAAATTGCATATGCTTCCAGAGGAGAGAGTAAAGAAGATCCAATGAAAATGAAACACTGACATTTTGCTGGACCTCCCTAACCTTTAAGCCCATTGAGTTGGGCTTCCCTTTGCTGAAATAGTTCAGAAATAACAGATAATATCACACTGAAGCAATAGGATGGGGAAGGTTTCAAGGTACTTGCTTCTTGGCTGCTGTAGTAGTGGTTTTTTCCTTGTTATGTTTCCTTTTTCCTGTTACTATTCTTTGGTGTAATAAAAGCGGCTGTTCTTCAAACAAATGAGAAATAACAGAGTTTCAGTAAATAATTTATAACAATAACAGAGTTTTTAGGATCTAAGTGCATCCTGTTTCTACTGCTTATGGTGGAGAATAGTGTGAGAGGGCTGGTTAAAATCATTTATATTTCTTTTCCTATTGTCATCGTGAGATAGTGGCTTGCTGAGATCCTTTTTCCTGTGCCCTCAGTTCTGTGTTAACAGGAGAGAAGCAAGCAGTATTTTTTTGGATCTCTTGGTTTGGTTAAACACTCTGGGATGGATGGTATCCCTTTGCTCTGTCATGCAGCCATTGACAGTAAATTGTTCTTTCTTTCCTCTCAGCAGTGCAGTCTGGAAATCTCCAGCTGATTTGTTCTATTTTCCTGCCAGTGCACACTTTCAGTGGCAGTAAGGGAGCAGGTCCCTCTTTGTTTTGGGTAGAGAAATTTAAGCTGTAAGACAGTTTCACAGCAATATGTTACATAATACTGCGCAAAGTGAAAAGTAATTAATGTGGAGGTGGAAAAGATACCCTTACTACTCAGTGCAAAGCTGGGTTGCCTTTCTGACAAAGATAGTTACCTCCTACCTCTTCATTTCCATAAGAGGCTCTCTCAGAATCCCAAAGATATGAAAAAATAATTGGAAAATTGTCTTTAATCTTTAGCAGAATCTGGCAATACAAGCAAAAGACCGAGGCTACGTTATTCTGTCATCTCAGCTGGTTGATGTTTGGAAAGAGTGGGAAAATAAACAAGTGAGGAAAGACCCAGTGCCCCCTCCTCAAGATTGCAGATTTCTGCGTTTTTCGTCAGACCAGCCACATCCTCATCTCATGCTGCGCTGGAGAAAATTTGACATAGCCTTGTGAAACTAATGAATTTTTCCACTATGGCTAAAGTAGCAGTGTTAGGGTTTATGAAACTTAGGGAAACATCAGTCTGTCTGTCTGCAGTTACTATTGAGTTACTGTTATTATTGCAGAGTCTAAAAGAGATGAAACTCCCCTGAATATGTTCCTTGCCCAAGAAATTATAGGACTGCTCAATTTCCTCTGTTATACACTTTCTTAAGCAGCCCTTCATAAACATTTGTTTTGCAGCAGCCTCAGGTTATATGAGGGTATAATAAGAAGAACAGAGTCTGGCTAAACCTCCTAACTGATGCTGATCTGACTTAGACAATGTATAATCATAGATTAAAAATACCCTGAGCTTGGTTACATCCTAAAAATACTCTTCAAAGTTCTTAGCAGCTGTTACTAGAAATAGTTTACTATTGGCTAGGCAGTACAATAGAAGCTGAAAACTAGGTTTCTTTTTTTCTCTTTAATATTCATCATGACTTGAATACTCTTGTGTTCAGATTAATATCTTTAAAGCCCTTGCTCTTCTTAGGCTGCTTATAAGGACTGAAGTGGCAAGTGAATGGGAGTGGGGTATGTGGCATATAAAAAGCACTGCTCATTTCTATTAATCCATGGTACGTGTTTTCCTGGAATATTTTGCAGTTCCGATTACTTTGTCTTGAACTAGAGAGTTCAGAAAAGGGAGACTGACATGATCTCTGCTGGAAACCCATGATGAAAGATTAAACCCCCCTGGGATTAATGTCTTAGGCACCGTTCTTCATCCTCTTGCTGTGTCATATCAGTTGCTAAAATTATGAATGGTACAGAAGAGACAGATAAGGACCATCTATTTTTTAACTCTTAAAAATATCAGGGAACTCAGTTAAATACAAATCATGGGAAACCTGCAGAGGGGTTGGTTCGGCTTTGAAACTCCTTGCAATAGACTTTTGATGAAATCAATAAATTAATGAAATTAATAAAGAAATTGAGTCCATGAGATTAATCCATCCAAATGCCTAGTTTTAGGGAAATTAGAAAATTATTGATTCTGATGTCCTGAGTATGAGGTGAGAGGGTTATGCTTATACACTATCTTAGGAGCATTGTAAGACTGAGGAAGGTAAGGGAATGTGCTCTACCTATATGTGGTGTTGCATTTTTTTAAGGTTAAAAGAGTATGTGTTAGCAAACAGGTTTTAGATGCCTGTGCCATGACCAGCCTTGGACGTGGCACCTGGGCTCCTAAAGCTGTCAAAACTTGAGCTGCACTTCTTTCTGAAATAAATGTCCAGAGATGCACCTGATCAGGCCAGTACTTTTTCTGCAGATTGCCAGTCCATATTCTCCCCTTTGGTAGCCTTCATATCAGCTTTCTTTGTGGAACCCTGAGAACTATGTAACTGTCTGCATCACAAGGAATGCTGTCCTAGGAGTTTGCTTTTCTGCAAAAACACTTTTGATGTCCTTTTAAAAATTGAAAGCATTATCACTAGGGTATTAATACCAGTGCAGTAATTTTTTTTAGGTGTGAAAAGTTCTGTATATCTTTTGCTTTTCTTTTTAAAGTTGGAGGCTTTGCTTTTCATTATAAGAACTTACTTTAAAATTCAGGAAGGGTATATTTACATTTTTAGAACAGTATTTTTCTTCTATGATTGTTCCACCAAGACCAAATTAGTGTGTGTATTTTGTAAATGTCACTCTTACACAATTTAGCCTTGTGATGCATCTTTTAATATGTGTTATACTTATCACAGGTGTGTGTTCTGATCACAAATCCAGTCCTGTAATTCTCTCAGTTGTCAACCCTCTAAATTCACTAAAAGAAACTGTATGTTATGGAAGTCTTGGCAAAAAGTGCCTCTTGTATACCCTAAAAGCAGATGATGTCAAGCATGCTAATCACTTACAGAACACATTGCTCAGTAAGTGGTTTTGGGGTATTCTGAAGCAATAGCAGCATTAATCTTGTTACCACCTTCCAAGTACATTCACCTTTTGCCTGTGGAAAAGATAGTTCTTTTTGCAGAGCACAGACATGTTGTGCACATGTGTACATGGGGACATGAGTGTGGCATCCCTCACATTAGGACCTCAGTGGCTGAACGTTTAGTGACATGCTGCTGTACAGCCCTGCGGCTCCCACTGCCCTGCCTGTTTGTGCAGGGGCTGTCAGAGGGATGGTATAGAAACTGCACAGAAATGGGATCCAGAGGGCACTTGCTGGCAGTCTGAAGTGTGTCTTGGTGAATTCTTCAGTCCCCTCCAGTGTCTCCTTCTGGTGCAGTGGAGAAAGTGCATTCTGAGCTACATGAGACCTTTAACTTGATTAAGAACCTCAGCAAGTCCTCCTCGGGTAGTTGCTGGTTCTTTGAAACAGTGGCGCCTTCATTATTTTAATAGCATTTTTAAGGTTTTCCATGTAGGGTTTCCAAATGTCCAGATGTCATGAAGATCAGCTGTGAGCACAGAATCACAGAATATGCTGAGTTGGAAGGGACCCACAAGGATCATCAAGTCCAGCTCCTGACCCTGCGCAGGACCATCCCCAACAGTGACACCATGTGCCTGAGAGCATCATCCAAACGCTCCTTGAGCTCTGTCAGCCTTAGAGCTGTGACCACTGCCCTGGGGAGCCTGTTCAGTGCCCAACCACCCTCTGGGGGAAGAACCTTTTTCTAAGATCCAACATAAACCTCCCCTGACACAACTTCAGGCCATTCCCTCGGGTCCAGTCACTGGTCATGGGAGCGAAGAGATCAGTGCCTGCCCCTCCTCTTCCCTTCATGAGGAAGTTGTAACTGCAATGAGGAAAATGCAAAGTGTGTTTTGTTTACCTATATGTTCTTCTGTAGGTTAAATCTTCATGGAATTCTGTTGTATGAAACTTAATTTTGTAAACTTCCTTTAGCTACTGCTCTGTACATATGATAATATTTGCATCCTGTGTCAAGTAATTGATGTTGCTAATACTAGAAGTGAAATGAACAGGCTTGGAAATGTTGACTTACCTTTGATTTTGGAAGTAATTTTAATTACTGTAATTTAATTATTACTATTATTCTTTTATTGCTACCATATATTTATCTAAGGGGCCTTGAATTACAGATGTGTAAAGCAAGCACATATTTTCCATGACTTCTTATTGACCTTTGTTTAATAGAAGGGAGAAGAATGTTTTTTTTCTGAACTGCTTCTGATACAGAACTCTTTATGTATTCTCTTCTGTCCTTTTCCCTAAAAACTCTCCAGTGTTCTGGTTGATCTTTTGTTTGCTTGTTTTATTTACTTATATATAAATTTTGAGCTACAGTTAGCCATACTGTTCTAGCCCAGGGAAAGCTTCCTGTAGTGGCAGATAATGCCAGAAGATGACTTCACTGCTAGCAAAGTATTTGTAAGATTTGGGACAATTTACAAATAATTAGTTAAGTTTGTAATGCTCTATGGGATTGGAGTGAAAGAGTAAACATTACATCTGTCTTTTGCATCTCTTCCTTCTCTTTGCAGTCTAACTTTGCAGCAGAGTAGAAGCTTCACAAGAGCTGGAACCATGACATACCCCATTACAAGTAGCTGCAGTTATCTAACTTGATGTTCTGAGTAGTTGTTCTCTAAAGTATAGTATGTTAGGTAATCAATAATATCTTATCTGTTCCTATTATTAAAAATACAGAGAGTCTGTTTTCTTAAACCATTGTGGTTTTATTTCATATTCAAATGAGAGTAAGAGGCTTACCTTCTTTATTTTTGCAGCTGCATGCAAATGAATAGCATTTCCTTTACCAGTTATAAAAGGGATTTGGCAAAAGGCAAACTATACAGAAACTGCATGGTTAGGTGACAGATGAGACCGACATTAGGAAGATATTTTATCTTTTTGAAGTATTTTTTTTTTAAAACCTTGCATAGCCTATGCCCTCTTTATTTTTGACTTCTGAGTGATCATCAAAGTCATAAATGAAAGAGGCCTAAACTTTTCTGGATTCTTTACAGCATGAACTCCATAGCTGTACACAACTTAGGACAAAAATACCCCGAAACATTTTCTCTTTTAAAAGAGAGTAATCTTCAGGCAGTATTTTTTTAATTGTACCTGCAATGATTTTTTTTCCATTTTGAAAGTTCTAAATCCTGGGAGTTACAAAAATTATGTGTTTAATATTTTTGTTTTGAAAGCTATAATGTGTTACTATGTTACCAGACAGAAAGAGCAGACATTAATGTTTTGCCATACAATTAAGTTTTAAAAAGTCACAGAAGAAGCCAAGGTAAAATGTTACAATTCATGTAGGAGAAACAGGACATAAATAGGCAAATTTATGGGGTCAGCTAAGGAACAGAAAACCAGAAGGACTTAGGAGTCGTCCCCGGCCTCTTGACTGTCTGGTTAAATTAGGCAGATATTGCTTATTAGGCTTTGTGTCTGTAGTGCCTAATGTTATTTTATCTTGTCTAGGAAATTCACCTGATGAGCGAAGTGAAGATGTACGAGTTTAATGCCAGAGTTACACGACTTTACTTTCTGCTGTTAGAATTTCCTTGCTGTTGCCCCACAGAGTTCTCAGAGTGCCTGTGACAGAGAGGGGAATTAGACAATTTTGGACAGTTGTCAGTATCACTTTTCTTCAATTTGGAACAACTGACTTGCCATTGTTGATGACTTTGACTTCTCTCTCATTTTAAAAATCTAAATAATTGGTGTCCTTTAATTAGAAGAAATGCAACTTGCTTTAATCCGTCGCTACTGAAGCACGTAGCTGCTATCAAGTGTGTATCTCTAACGTGTATACTAGTATAGCATGGGGCTGGGAAAATATGTATAAGCCTGTGTCTATTTTCTCCAAAGATTTAAAGGTCTTTTACAGGATTTAAATTTTACTACTGAAGGCTGGTTTGAACAAATTTGGGTAGTCTGGCAGTTGGATTCTGCAGTGACAGTGCTATATGAAGTTGTAAGGGAGTAGAGAAGAGAGTGGCATTTTACAAATGAAAAAGATGAAATACTGAACAGTGTAGGTAAATACTTGCAAATTGTATTTCTGTCCGTATGTGAGATTTTTGCCTTGAATTTTTATTTTACTGGAATTGAATGGTGAGGGTGGGTCTTTTCTGTTACTTATGAAAAACACTTGGCAATTTTTTTTAAGGATACCTACTAAATTTGGGTACCATAATTTTTGGGTGCATATTTCAGGTAGTTAGAATTTGATTTTTGAGAACTGACAAACAGACTGTCTTTAATTAGGCAAAGTAAGAGACTGAGTAGTTTTCCTGGCAGTTCTGTTTCCCAGTTCTATTGGCATCTCTGTCCTGTTCCTTTACCACACTGCATTGCCTGTTTTAAACAGTATCAGGGACAGCCTGATACAGTGTTATATTTGGTATGCTTTCTAGGCAGACTTCTCATCCACTCCTATATAAACATTCATTTACAGAAAGAAAATAATTTAAACAGAATGGTTTAAAGAAATATGCACTTTGTATCTGGATCTGTCAACTTTTTCTTCTAAATTAATAATTCCTATTCAACTGAAACTGTCTCTCAGAAGTATTCTAAAATGAATCTGTACTCATGAGCAGGGTTGCTTATCAGCTTTACCAGAACACTTGCTGAATACTGATAAGGTGAAAGTGGGAGCGACAACATAAATGCTTTCCTTAATGCAGGTATACCTGATATTCTCCCTTTTTGCCACTGAAGGTGATAAGTACAAACAAGGTTGAATTTGGAACTGGTAATAGCAGCAGTGTTTAGAAGAGCTTTTAGAGTTTGAAACTTCTAGCAAATTACTGAAGCAACAGAGTGGAAGAAAAAGCTTACTATTTTCTCTTGAGGCTCCATCATGACAAATAGCATTTTAGTTTCCCCGAGCTTTCTTCTTTACTTCCTTGTTTGGTCTTTTCAAGAGGAGAAAGTTGTTGTAAAGTACTGGGGTACCAAAGCCAGTCAGTCTGGAAGCAGCACTTGTAACAAGTGTTTGCCTGCCCTTTGACAAGGCCAGAAACACACACTGAGTAATGAACAGATGTGATAGGGGAAGGAAGACATAAAATTCATTCCACTACATACAATATATTACTTTGAGCTTTTTGTTTTTTGCTCTCATCAGGAAGCTGCTGTGAGGAAGGAATATGACAGTTGCTTGGCCTATCAGTAATATTGATGTTGGGTATTTGTCAATTATACTTTAATAATTTTAAATGTGTTTGTCTTTTGTTCTCTGTGAATCTCTTCTATCATCACCACATCACTTCTCATGCAATTTTTATAATGTAAGGCAGTGTCAGACTTGGCTGAACCTCGAATGAGCTTTGGCAAAGGAGAAAGGTGATGGCTGCCTGGACTGCTGCAGTTCACACTCTTATCCCTGTGTCAGGTCTAAGATGGCACTGCAGTGTATCAGTGAGCTCCTTGGCAAGGTGCTGCTTGATACCTTGTGAAATCTTGATGACTGCATTGAAGTTCCTCAAACTGTTTCAGAGATTCCAGATTATATTTTAATGTTGTAGTTACTATTTGTTCTCCTAATCCACATTTAACTGCTTGCTATATTTTTGGATGTATCACTGAGTAGTTTACTTTATACAGATAACAGGCTCTAGTTACTTCATTGTAGTACTTTCCACTTTTTGTCTCAGTGTTGCAAGAAATTGTTGTATCCCATGTAATAAACAGCTTCTGGTGGTAAGTGTTCCAGTTTGCTTATACAGTTATTGCACTTGCCAGTTTGCTTCCTGTTGCTTTGTTACAGTTTTACTGGTACAAGTCATCCCACACAAGACTGCCTTCCTTGAATTTGTGAGTAGAACTCAGCAAAATGATAGTTCACCTTCATTCTCGCCTCTCTTCATCTCTGCTTTTCTCCCCTGGTCTGTCTTTAGGGGTTTTTTGTCTTGAAGAGGATAGGAGTATCCACATGTTTCTGAAAGTCAATATTTGACCTTTTTTCATTCCATTACAAAATGTGGATGGACAGTAAAACAAGTAGAAGTTGTTCATGATTAAAAGTAATTCTTTCAATCATAATATGAAGTTCTTAGGCTACAGACAATTGCTGTGCTCTCAGGGTATGGATTTACCCTCAAGCAATACTCTCCTGCTACTCCATCTGCAAGTCCTATCCAACAGGTTCTCTGCATGTGATACCTCTCCTGATCACCAAAGTGGGAGTTCTGTGTATCAGGGCTTTGTATCAGACTACTTCATTGTCTTTTTTAAAGTTTTAAAACTGTAAAGTTTTAAAGGGGTTTTCAAGTTCTTTGGGACAAATAGTGCTAGATGGGTAATTCAGGGGACAGTGTGGATTGCTGGCACACATTCTGTAAGGCAGCATAAAGTCTGGTCTGTTCCTCTTTCATCTGCTGCGTGAATGTTACATAAGAACATTCAGGAAATCTACAATTAAAGAAGACAAAGTACTCTTTAAGGATTTGTAGGGTTTTGTCAGTGTTAGACCTAAGGGAAGTAAAAACAGACATTGTTTTCCAGGACACATCCATTTTAACATGTGAGGGAGAGATATGATGTGCACAAGATACCTTAAGAATTCTGACACGGGTGGGATTTGAGCTCAGACGTCTTGGATGCCACTGCAGGCTTTTCATTACTGCCTCCTTCCTGGTGTTCCCTGCTTCACTTCTGCTGCCTTTCTGCTCATGGCTGTGTCCTGGTAATGTTGGCACTTCCACAACAACACATAGTGAGTAATGCTAAAGACATAGAGAGAGAATCACAGTGATCCCCTCACACACACTCCACGTGCATGCATTTTGCACAACCATAGTAATTTAAACAGGTGGCAACACAAAGACAATCTCTCCTGGGCTTATGCTGTTTCAGGTACATCTCAGTCTCTGGAGTCCCAAGGGTTTACACTCATCTGAATTTCAAAGTAACTGGTGAAGCCTTCAGTTAACACACTACCACTGTGGTGATTTACTTTAGGAAGTCAGTGTCACACAGGTTTTATCAGTGGGATGCTGCTCAGTTTCTCCAGTGTTCACTCCTTTATAGATACATGAGGGATAAATACAGATTTTTAACATGTATAAGAAAGCTACTCTCCCAATTAGGCAAAAAGGTTGTCTGACTAATTCTGTTCTTTTAGTAATGCTGTAAGTGAGCAGAAGGTGACTTAAAAATCGTGATCCTAGGAAAGATGTTATATTTGAGAAAGTAGGGAATACTGCTTACAGCTTGTTGTGGAAAATATTAGGAAGATGCTTGGCAAGCAGCATGAGTTTCTTCTCAGCTTGTTTTGCCTCCCATCTGTCTGCTTGACTTTGTTCCACTCTGCAAATGTAACTTCCTTGCATTGTCAACTTGTGAAAGGGTGTTTGAAGGAAATGGTTCATAAAAACTTCATTAAAGGTTTAGGGGGAAATAGCAAGAGCAGTAAATCTGTCAAAACAGGTTATTCCTGTCCCCAGATGAGGCAGCTGGCAACCCTGGTTATAAGGAAAAGCCTTAGTGCTCAGCAACTGCTACTGTATCCTTGAGCCTATTTGCAGCACTGAAGACTTCTGTAAAATGCAGGCTGTTTTGGTTCATTGCTTTGAGCTCCTTCAGTACTCTCTGTATGTAGTCTGCACTTGAGGAGAAGCTGAGGGCTGTGGAGTGCAGCTCAAATCACAGTTGGCATCATCCACAGCATTCCCCTGTGATTGCCTTTGGAGTGAGGCCTGACAGATGCATCACTGGCTTTTGCTGCTTTCTCTAAAGTGAAGGCACAGAACCCTGTCGCTCCTGACACTGTGTTCCTTGTCCCTCACTGACCTCCAGTCAGGCTTAACTTTTTCAGGGGATTTGGGGTGGGAGAAAGGCTGCACCTAGCTATTGCAAGGGTTGCTTTTCGGGAGTACATAAGACTTTTGCTGCCAAGTATTTGTGGGAAATACTACATGGTTCCCACTTTTTTGTATTGCTGTGGATGGTACTTGAATATGCTGTCCCACATGCATCAGTATAGTCACCAATAGAAAAACAGCTCTGGTAATGAGATTTATAGAATAGTGAAGTGGGATGACAGAAGGATTTTAGATATGACAGATTCCCTAGTTTGTCGCTGCTCCTGTCATTGGCCTGAGACTTCCTGGGGGAGTTACAAGTGCTCAGAACTTTCATGAATGTCAGAGCCGTAGAGAAGAAGCTAATGGAACAATGGAAGTGGTGTGTCCAGGTAACCCAATGGCAATGAATCACTTTCAGATATTACTAGGATATTTTCCCTTTGTCCAAAACGGTGAGTTCCACAACCATGGTTACCTTGGAGTTAGAAGCAAGGATGTAATAGCCTCATGTGAGAACATGTTTGTTACAGGGGGCTCACAGTGTAATGACCAGGAAGATATTGCAGGAATGTTTGTTTCTTTCCATTTGTTCTTCAGCCCTGTAGTTTGACACAGTCTGATGGAAAGACATAGGAACAATTAATCCTTATTAAATAAAGAAGTGAATTCTGAATTAAAGGGGCTCTGATTGATCTTAATTCATTCTTGTAATGAGCTAATTGAAATCGATTAAGGTCACTCTTATGAAAGAGAATGTCCACAAAAGGCTCTGAAAGTAGTTTCTGTAATCCATTTCAAAAGTTAATTTGAATTAATGTTCTGAAATGTCTGCAAGCAGAAAACCCATTACAGTCTGTGTAAAGACTGCAAGCATTCAAAAATAAATCTGTCTGTACGTCCTCACTGCCACAGTAGGTAATTGTGGTAAAGAGGGATCCACTGCAGTAATCTCAGTGGGCCATGTCCCTAGTGTCCAAGTTTCTCCTCTGTGGGAAACCATTGCCTCAAGCCTGCATCAGGAACTAAGGACTCCTTCTAAATCTGGTACATGTCGCCTACCTCCTACTCCCAGTGCAGTAATTTACATTTGCTTTACCCTGGCTCTGATGCATGCCACCTTTACCCACAGCTGAGAGAGCAAGTCTTTAAACACTTTTTCCAACACTTAAGCCAGAATTATTCTGTGGTTCAGCTGCTGGGTGAGGCTAATGCCTGGTTCCCCAAGGAACGATTGCACCACCTGGCCAGTGAGCTCCAGTTGTCTGGCTCTGTTCCTTGAGGGCTCCCTGTACTGCCAGATCCTGCCAGTTAGTCCCAGCATGTAATTTTTTGCTGTTGCTGTTGTTCTTATTAGTGACTCAGCCAAGATTGTTTTTAAAAAGCTGTGTCTCCCTTTTAAATTCAGGAAGGCTGTGAAAAAGGAGGAAAGGCTGGATGCATGGGAACTGCTCCGAGCTGTTTGTTATGTTTGCTCTCTAAATTGCAGCTTGAATTTCACTCTTATGCTGTGCCTGTGCCACTCTGCCACATGGAAAAATTGAGAATATGCTGACAGACTCCTTTCTCTGCTGGTTGAAGAAGCATGTTTGTTTGAACATCTCTTCAAATTCAGAGCTCTGTCATATAGCATTTTAAAGGGTTAGTGGTGGTCACAGGCACTAATTCAGCATCACAGGAGATCTCTGATACTCAGAGCTGCCTAGAAAAGGCCTCTGCTTTTATGGGATAATTCTGAGGGATATGCAGATCTGGATTTTTATCTTCTGTCTTCTCAGTTGTTAAGTGCATTGACTTCCCAAGAGTCTTAATCCCTTGCTATTGAATTGATTGTTTCCACAGTAGTACTACCGTGGAATAGGACAGTAATGAGATCTGCTGCAATGAGATGGTGCGTTAGAGTCACAAATAAAGAGCTGATCTCCATTGTTAGAGGCACCAGCAAGTCACCAAGTACCCTGATACCTTAGTGCCTTGCTTGTGAAGCCATAGCTAACGACTGAGCCCATGGATAGAGTTCGAAATGGCCATTGTCCAGGAGCTGGAGTCAGTGTGGACTGCGGCTGCCCGCTAATTAAGCTGTTTTTGTGCCTGCGGTGCCCGGGCTGTGCTGGCCGGCTGTCAGCAGCTGCTGCTGCGTGCCAGCAGTGAGCCAGGCTGGATAATGCCTGCTGCTTCCCAGAATTCTCCTAAAGCGTGTCAGGGCTTCTGTAGGTGATTCTCATACTGTTCTGAGGACAGAAAGATCTTCTGTCTCTCAAAGGTGGAGGCATTTGTCCTCAGTTCTGGAACGGATACTGTCATCAGGGAACACAGGACTGTTTTTAATAGTCCCCTGATGGGGCAACCAGGGACATAACCTGGAGGTCACTTGGACTGGCAACAATGCAAGCTTGTTTGTGAGTCTGGGAGTATTTGTTTGCAGAGACCTTTCTGCTCCAGTGTGTAATGGGGCCTACACAAGGAAAGAAGTCTAAGTGAGAATTCATTTAAGAAAATATTTGGAGCCATCTTCCCCACAAGTAGCCTTTTTCCTTAAATAGAATGTCTTTCTCCTGAGCTGCTAAAGCATTTCACTATAGGCAGGTCTGAAATATGCATTTCAGCTTCTGTATTATTTAGTTCTAGGACATGACAGTTAATTACCTCTCCAAGGCACTAGAGCCCATTTAAAGTATTTCCAAGGTATTTCCAACTCATCTCCTGTCAGATTGCTTTACAGTAGTTTTATTCATAATGTGTATTTAAATTTATGAGAAGATGCCTTTAGATTTGGGGGTGTGTGTTTATGTTGGAAAGGAGCATGTGTTCTGATATGGCAGAGTTGAGTAGAAAGCAGTGCCTTATAGAGATGCAGGATTTTTCATCTGCTTTAAGTGCATTATATGCTAGAAGTTTTTTATTTTTTAAACAACTGCAATGGGACAGAAACATAGGGGGTTTTTTTTCTCCTCTGCTGCATAGAGGAGAAGTGTTTTTCATTTCTGACAGTGTAAAATGCATACTGGGACATAGGAACTGCTGATTATTCACAGGACCAGATTTTTTTCTTTTCTTATGTGATGATAATTGAAGAACAGTAAGAATGACTTTCTGTGATGACCCAACTAATTTGTTTAGTTTGGCAGCTGCTTGTACTCTCAAATTTACCAAATGTGACTTTTTGGAAAATGGGACTTTCATCCTAGAGCTCCAGGAATTTTTGCTTTGCAAATTAATTTATGATCGTAGTGAAGAGGATGTCTATGTTTGCTGAGACAGATGACTAGGAAGTGAGAGGGGAATTGGTATGGTCAGATGAGTTGGAGATTTTAAAAGACAATTCTGTAAGACATTCTGGTTCCTCTTGATCTGGAGTGTGGGTGGCCTGCAGATGTGGAACATGAAGTCTTGTATCTTTTGTTATAAAACGACCTCTTTTAATTGTGGAGTTTAAGACTCAATACACCATTTAAGGTTTTTGGTGTTTTTCTTGATTGGTTGGGGTTTTTAAATTGATGGATAACATCATAGTTTCTTATTACTTTAGTATTTTGTTGATGAAAAAGAATAGTAATCATAAATTTAGTCCAGACACTACCACGATAATTTTCTTGGCACTGCAAAAGCATAAGAACAATCCTAAATGTATCTTTAAGTACATAAAATTAAGCCTAGCACTGAGCCAGAGTTTAAGATTAAGAATAGCATTTGATCTGAAGCTGAAAATAGTTCCGAGTTGGAAAAATTAGTGACACTGTAATAAAGTTATCTGGAAACTGAGCTTCCAAGAATATGTGATCCCTGTAAAGGTGTCTACATAAAAAGCACAAATGCTCAGAGTGGAACAAAGGATTTGTATTTCCAGTGTAGGTGTGTTTGTTATCCAGCCTTTCACATTGCTGATGGGAAACACGAACTCCAGGTGGAATTTGTTTTGAACCGCCTTCTTTGGCAGCACAGCTGACCTTGAGGGAGGCTTCTGATCCCTTTTAACATACATAAACAGCCTGCTAAAAGGCCAGCCATTTGCTGGGTGGGGTTTTTTTCACTTTTGATTTGTCATGGAATGAATGTGAAACTCATGATAAAAAGTAGTAGAATTAATGTGTGGGTGTCACCCCTGTGCATAAACTGCTGACTAAGCCCTCACTTAACTGCCAGCTAAATTTAATTTGCTTGTATTAATTTTTGTTCATAAAATTGTTCCATGGGTTCTCAGAGGCTGAAGGGTAAAATTGTTTAATGATTCATCTGGAGTGGATGGCTGACTATAACAGCTCATTCTTTAAGCAGAAGAAACAGACCACATTTTAGCTGCTCCTGCTCTTTGCAGGAGAGTGGATTAATTAATAACAAGAGAACGAGGTGTTAAATGGCCTTGCTGGTATCCCTTTGGTGAATAGAATAGGAAAAAGATGGACAGAAGGAGTAAGCTGATGTTAATAATACAGGGAAAGGAAGGAATTCCCAGTTGGTGACCCAAATGTTGATTGTTTCTTTTTGGGATGTATGCATATGAACACCTTGGATTCTGCAATGATGAAACAGCTTTTCTTAGCACAAACAACTGCTAAGTTTCACCCAGTGGGGATCACTCTTTTAACCTATTCTTTCTGGACTTTGGTATGTAGCAGGGGAGCAACTTTAAGAAGTGTGTTCACTGTTCTCCCAGCCAGTACAGAAAGAAATGAATCTCACGTAGCATAATTTTAGTCAAACTGAGGATTGTGGACTACAAAGTTTGTGGAAAACTGGCTCGACCTTCAGGCTCAAAGTATCAGTGTTCTGAAGTCCACCTAACAACCTGTGACAAGCAGTGTCCTTCAGGGCTTATGCTGGAACTGCTGCTGTTCAGCCTCTTCATCAGTGACATTGATGGTGGGGCAGAATGTCCCCTTAGCATGTTCACATAGGACATCAGGTTGGGAGAAACAACCACTGCTCTGGAGAGAGAGCAGTGCTACTGTTCAAAGGGACTTAATCTGGAAGAATGGGCCAGCAGGAAATGTGCAACACTTGGCAAAGACAGTAGCAATCTTGCACATTGGATGGGATAACGGAGTCGACTGGGAGCAGCGGAAAAGGACTAGTGAGTCCTGATGGACAGGTTGAGTGTGAGTCAGCAGTGTGTCCTGGTGACACTGAAAGCTTACTTCAGATAGAGTAGAACAAAATTTGTCAGAATGTAGCTGGGAGATCAAGGAAAGTGATTGTACCCCTATGCTCAGCACTGAGGGCTTCCTCTGGGATGGTTTCCATTTTTTTCCCAGTTTTACACCCACCCCGCTGTGCAAAAAAATGATGTTCTGACAAATGAGCAACTGCAGCAGAGTGCTGATTAGGGATCTGGAGCTTGGGACCTACATGGAAAAGCTGAAGGGACTGGCTTTGTGTAGGCCTGGGGAAGAGAATGCTAAGGGAAGGTACAATTGATGGTTTCAAGTACCTGAGTGGATCCATGTTTTCTATATAGCCCCCTTCCCTGACTCTCCTTGGTGCATAGTGGAAGGGTGGAAGACAGCAGTCACAAAGTGCACCAAGAGAAATTCCAGCTAAATAGAAGGAAATATTTTTTCACAAATATGTGTATGTCCAAGCCCTTGATAAGATTACCCAGTCAAGTTGTGCAATCTCTGGAGATTTTCAGACGTTGATGGAAAAAGGCCCTGAGCAACGTGATCTGGTTTTGAAAATAGCCCTGCTTTGGGCAGAAGGTTGAGCTAGAAATTTCCAGAGGTCCCTTCCAGCTTGATTTACTCTGTGACTCTCTTTTAAGGCTCTGGGATTCTGCTGAATGTAGAGGCTCCTGCCCTTCAGCAATCCAACCTGCACACTACGGTCTGTACTCAGCAGGCACAGGCTGTACTTCTTTAGGCTGAAATCTTTTTATTCTCTCTTGTATCTCAAGCGACAGTGAGGATATCAGTAGGTTGCTTGTAAAAGAAAGCCATGAGGTAGGATCTGACGTCAGAGGAGTTTCATCATTCACGTCAGCAATGGTCTCCTTTTTCATCCCCCAAGCGTTGCTCTTGCTCATCAGGGCTCTTCCTTTTAGACTCTGCCCTCCTCATGGTGAATGACCTGACAAATGAGTGATGGTCAGTGTGAATTTCAATATTCCTGTCCCACGTGAAAGTCCTCGACAGATTTCTGCTTGCTCTAGCAGAAAAATTGGGCAGAACGGAATGAGGAGTTGCACTCAGATGAGCTTTCTGTGCTCCCAGTGTGTGGTTTATAATACATGGGGCACTGAGTAATGGGAATAGCAATGTGGAATTACTGCTTAGATATGACAGGTAACAATAGGCATGGTTCTCATTTTCTGTCCTTTGAAACAGAGGTGATAAATAAATAAATAGAACCAGTGATTCTGGGAGGCATCCCTTGTGCATTTTAATTAGAAACAAATGCCATTGCCTATTTCTTAAGAAAACATGCAGTTGTAAAAGCAGGTGAATATGAATTAAAAGAAGAATAAGTCTTCCTTTCTTCTGATTTAGCAACCTCTATCAATTTTAATCCTGCGTATTTCTGACTGTCTAACTTACTTTACTGCTTATTTGTTAAATAAACTTAGTGCAGATACTCCTGAGCTCTGTTATGTTAGCATTTTCATTTTAATCTGCTTACCCTAACAAAATAAGAACAACAACAAAACCAAAAAAATACTCCTGCCCCCCAGTGAGCCTTTTGATGATACAGATGTTGAAGTTGTAAAAAAACCCTTTTGGTTAGGTTTCTGTATCACCTTGCTTTAATCAGAGTGATAAGAAAAAAATTTTCTTGATCTAGAGTCACATCTCTTGCATAGAAATTTCAGTGATAATAAAATTTTAATGAAAGAATTTTTAATATAGTCCAGGGGGTTGTGATAAAAATTGGGTTGCAGCAAAGAAAAAAAAAAAGGAGTTATAAGACATCACTTGAATTATTCCAGTATTCTTATCTATCAACTGTGCTTTATACTTAAAGCAAATGGAAGACTCTAAAAACCTGTAACTGTTTCATATTTTTCCCTTCCAGCAGATTTTTGAGCCTTCATCTTCAGGTATATTTGTGATTTATCTAAGGATTTCTAAGTTACTAACAAGACAACTTCTTTTTTAGTTGGACTATATTATTAATTTGTTCTCATTTTTAATATTCCCATCAGGTGCCTCTGTACTTAAACCAAACAAAATGAAAAAACTGTCTTGTGGATTCCTACTAGAATGTTCTAAGATCTCTAGGTTCTATCTGGCTTTTCTACTGGTCTGTGATGTGCAGATTTAGACTAATTAATTACTTTTTTCTTTATCCTAATTCTGTCTTCTATCCAGTGATTATCTCACCTGTTCAGGTTTTAATTGGCTCAGGAATGTTACTATGTTTTTTATAGATCTTAGCCCAATAGTGTCTTACACTCAGTAGAAGCCAATAGGCATTTTGGAAATAAAAATGGTTACACTTCTTGTTTTCTCATGAAGCAAAGCTGTGGGTATTCTGGAGATGTAGAGGATGTCAGCTGGATCGAACACTGGTTTGAAGAAACTCAAGGGCAGAACTTTTCTGGTGTGTTTTTTGTTTGTTTGTTTTTGTTTGGTTTCGTTTTGGTTTTTTGTTTTGGTTTTTTGTGTGTGTGTTTTAATTTTTTTGTTTGTTTGTTTTGGTTTTATTTGTGTTTTTTTCACTTTGTGTTCAGAATGTTTTTGTCCCATTGTGAGCCACCAGAACACCTTACTGCAGGAGTGACTGATAAGGGGTCTTTTTAAAAATATAGTAATATAAAACAGGGCAAATGAAATATGGACAAATTTGTAACCTTGGATATTTATTCTTAAGAAGTGACTAATGAAGGTGGAAAAGATTACAGTTCATACATGAGTCATAAGGTGGAGCAGAGAAACACAAGGGTCTGCTAATGAAGTGTACTGGTGACACACACTGGGAGGTGTGTTCAGTGTCAAGGAGGATTAGCATGTTGAACAGACAGGTTTAGGGCAAGTAGTAGAAATAGGTTGAAATTCAGTTTTATTGAGGAAGAGGCCTTTGCTTGGCAGCTAAGAAGGATTTTTGCTGTACAGTAGTTCAGTGGGGTGTGAATGACTGTGGCAAAGAATGTTGATGCCTTGTTTGATGACAGGATGGGGGTGGGTAGGTCTCTAAACAAGGATGTGTAGCTTCAGCCCAGTCAAAGAGAAAATGTACCTGTCTGGACATACATCTGAAAGTATATGACACTTGTGAAGGGAGAAGAAAGAGACATTTTAAATAATGGATGAAGTCATCACAAGAAAAGAGTTTAGGAACATCCCATTAATAAATCAACTCCAACTGTTAATGCAGCACTGACATATCCACCACTAAACATGTCCCCAAGTGCCACATATACAGGTCTGTTAAATACCTCCAGGGTTGGTGACTCCACCCCTTCCCTTGGCAGCCTGTTCCAGTGCTTGACAACCCTGTCCGTGGGGAATTTTTTTCCTAATAATCCAGTTGAAACCTTCCCTGGCACAACTTGAGGCCATTTCCTCTTGTCTTGTTGTTTGTTACTTGGGAGAAGAGACCAGCCCCCACCTCACTACACAACTCCTTACAGAACCTGATCAACTTAAGCTGGAACTTGGTCATGTTTTGTAAGGAGTTGTGTGGTGTTATAGTCTGTGATTGCTGGCTGCTGAATGTGATGCGCTGGAAAGTTGCATCCATTCCTTCCATGTGGGTATGATACTTTTCTGCTCAGTCCCACACCTAAATTTCTTATACAAAAGAACAGTGAACTCTTCACTTTACAGATTGCACTTGCATATTCTTTTCATTCTTGCAAAGGATGTAATGTCACAAAGAAACTGTTAAATTAAATAAACTTCCATTTTAAAGACTCCCACCACGTCATGTGGGAAGCTGGCTGCTGAGAATGAGCACGGTCTCAGGAACCCATAATACTGAGTATTGCTCATGTCCTGGTGTATTATGTCACAGCCTGAGGAGTTCCTGAGCTGACAGTTGTGTGTGATGTATTGTACTAAAAATCCTGACACAGATAATGCCGCTTTTGTTACGGCTGAAGAAGAACATTTGCAATATTGACTCCTGCCTATCGCTGTTTATGCTGTGGGCTAGCAACGTCTACATTTTCATGCAGGATTTATAGAGAAAATTGGGTTTACTTCCCTGTTTTTCTATATCTTGTTGCAGAGCATAAACAGAACCCTACCTCACACTGAACAATATTCAGAGCATAAGAAAAAGTTTCCACTGGGATTAAAAAAAATAAGTGGACAGGAAAAATGTAGGCGCTGTTTAAAGTGTCTTTTTTTTAAAAAAAAATGCTGCTGTGCTTGCAGTGTTGTACACTGAAAGTAGCCTCAGCATTTCTGGTCTGGTTTAACTTGCTGTAGCAAACATTCACATGTGCAAAATACCTGTGTGAACATCAGTAAGCATTTTTTCATGTACAGTGCTTACAGGCCTAGGCTTTATTTTATTGTAGTACAGACCAATTTTTTGTTGCCTGACAATCATTACAGCTATTACTCATTGTGAATTAAACCTTCAGCCAGGCCTTTCATTTAGGTTTTACCTGACTTCTTCAAAGGTTGAGTCCTCATTGAAAAAAAATTAAGGATGTAAAAATTATTCTGCCACTGACAGAATGTAATTATTTTTCTGTTCCTGGAGAATCGTTTGGCAAGTGGATCACAGTTGCAACTAACTTGTATCAAAATTAGGAGCATTCAAAAAACTCTGTAGTCAACTTTTTAAAGGCACCAAGTGAAACAAAAGATCATTATTTCAGTCCTGTAGTAAATCACTTAGTAACTCCTGAAAGCTGAAGGAAAAGAGATGGCATAAAATAAGGATTGTCAGCTGGTGTAAACTGATCTCTCCACTAACCTAATCTTTTTGAAAAGTAAAGGGTTTTTTTTTTTAGTACCAGGGAGCCAAATCAACCATAACTGTCTGAGGATCTGGCCCAAAGTTATTTATTGTAAAGATCTATTAAATGCCAGTCTCTGAATGCAGTAGAAGTCCCTCTCTAAGCTTAACACACCTTCCTTCTGAAAGAAAAAACATTTGTTTAACCAACAAGATGCCAATAAAAAATAGCATTATAGAAAAGTTAGTTAATGAGATAATTCTAATACGTAGATCCTATTTTGTTTCTTGGCAACAGAAAGTATATGACAGTCGAGTGTCTGCCAAATATTTTATCTTCATGTTATCCATTTGTGATCCATTGCCTGGTGCCTAAATTAAAAGCCGAGTCAGGGGAAAGCAATCACTATCAACAAGTTTCCAAATTACCTTTGAGCGTGGAAAAGCAGAGGGAGGTTAAATGTTCTTGTACCTTAGCTTAAGGAAAGACAAAATTGTTAAGCAGATCTTTAAATGAAGTGTAATGGGTGACTGCCCTTTCAGTCCAGAAACTATTTAAAGCTCAGTGTATAAAAACTGGAATATCTGTATTTCTTACAAGCGTAGATTGAAATCCCAGTTGAATTGACTCAGCCTCCTTCCTTCCTGCATGGATATGTTGGGGAGCATGCAGTTTACCCCTTCTCTTTGCCTTCTGATAGTGATTGTAAGGACAAGGGTGCCTGGGCTTTTTCATCAAGGCTGTCACTAGCTCAATATGTGACCTCGGAAAATAACTTGGCATCTGTATGGGTGGAATTTTTAAAATGAGCTGCCTAAAATTAGGCATCTAAAAATAAACAGCTTGTATTCTTGCAGATGTGAAGCCTTGTTTCAGATTATTTTGTTGGAAAAAAATTAGCTCCTGTGGTTTTTTACCTGTAAAACTGAGTGGTGTTGAGAGATATGATAAAATATTATGGAATCTTTGTGCAGAAGAAGCATGTAGAGATTTTTTTGTTTTGTTTTGTTTTTCCTGAGGATATAAGAATTTTGGCCTCAATCAAATCAGCAGGCTTAAAAGCAAAAACAAAAGCCATTTTGAAAGTGTTTCTTCATATAGCACTAGGATACAGGATAGAGCTCACTCTTTCAGAGTGTAAAGTGACAAAAAGGGGGGACATATTTCAAAAGGAGTTAGAAAAAAAAACAGCAAAGAATAGGTGCATTGGTAGCTGTTAAACACTGATCTGGAGGTAGCATTAAACACTGATCTGGTAGCTAAACCACCATTTTGCTGCAATGTGGGAGAGAATCTAGGATTGCTGAGTATTTGCCCTGGTTCCTGTGCTTTTTCCCTTAAGCACTTCCTGTTGCAGGTTTTAGATCTTTGTTTATGCCTTACCTAATTAAAATACTGTACAATTTAATTAATGTTTTTAAAACATTGAGATCATCAAATGAAATGGATATGCAAGAATTTCAAATGATGTCTGAAGGGGGAGGGAAGGTCTTTATCTCACTACAGAGGTTCAGTGTTCTGCCGTTGGCCCAAATCTCACTCATAATGAATTTATCTACAGGCTGCTGCACTGGATTCTAGAGATGTCTGGGTGCTACTGGTTCTGTGTTAATATAGGTCTCCTTTTAAAACCTTGTGACAGTTTACAAAATGCTCTGGGATACCCTAGGATGAAAGGTATATAAATGCATGTAAAATGCTATCATTAGGATGCAATTAGAAATGCACAAGAAAGGAATGTTTGCTTGGCTACACTTTATATGTCTATAAAGTTTCACTTTTATGGAGCACAGAAGACATGACATAATACTTGTTCTAAGCACTTGAAAATAATTGCTGTGCACAAGCTCTGAAGAAGTTGCTGTAAATTTGTTTCTGCTGCAAGACAGAGACAATGACACCAATGCAATAATTTCATAGGGAAAAAATTCTGGAGGAGTCACCACTGGAAATTGTAAATGAGAAGAATTACCAGCAATCAGGAGTGTCAACCTATAGTGGGAGGTTGGGGACATGTTTTGCTGAAGTAGTGAGGAAGATTCTACTTGTAATTTTGCTCCTGTGATCTGTTGGTTCATCTGTCACTTACGAACCAGCTCTGGTGAAAAGTCTGTGGCATCCACAGGAACTGTGTAAGGGGCATTTTCATTATATGGGACTTGGCGTGACATAAGGAGATAAGCTATGAGGGAACAGGGTAAGTTAATTTTCTTTGGTAAGAGCTTATTTGTACCCTTTAAAGTCTCTGGTTTTGTTTTTCGGTTTTTGTTTGGTTGTTTTTTAAATCTGTGGTTTTGTTTTGTTTTAAATAAATAATTCTTTTTAAACAGGAGATGTAATGGCTGGACCATTGGGTTGGGATTCATGACGCCTAGATTCAGTTTCTAAGCTGGGCATAGAGTTTTGTGGTCCCGGAGGATCATTCAGTTTACCTGGTGTTTTCCTCATCTGTAGTATGAAAAGAATATCTCAACAGGGATAAAATCTTCCAGGGAGCAGGCTGAGCTAATATGGCCTAGTCTTATCGGAGAAGAACAGCTTTTGAAACTTGAAGGAGAAATTGTGGTGCCTTCTGTGTCTCCCACTAGATGCAGCAGGAATGTGCTGACTCATGGACCTGTGGCTTTCCAAAGTGGCTGATCACATTCTTGATTAGTGGGTTTTCTGATACTGCGTAGTTTGTGGGTGCTTCTGTTTGGGTTACATGAAGTCTGGAAAGAAAAAAAGAGGCAATAAAAGAAAATTAAAATTGTACAAATGATTACAAATTTTAAATTTAAGAAATGTCATATTGTTGATCACTGTGACGTAGTCATGGAGAATATTGTTGTCTCTCTGTTTTTCTGGCACCAGTGTAGCTCTGTGTATCCCTTGCAGCACAGGGATTGATTATTCTCAATCACTTTGTAGGAATTACAATAAGCCTGAGAACTGTGTAGGATGGAATAAGCTAAATCCGATGAAATTGCTGGAGAACTAACAGCCAGAAAGTCTCTGCTGAGCTTTAATAGCCAACAAAAACATCTCTCTGCTGAGCATAATACACTGCAGTATTTCCAAGTCTTGTCTCTTGGCAAGATTTTTACATGTTTTTTTGATTTTTTTTTCATGAGAGCAACATACAATGTTTATGACAGCACACTGACAGATTTCAAGTACTCCGGAGTTTCTGGAGACTGGACCTTCAGCATTAGGCAACAGAAGTCCTGAGATGGGATTTGGGATTAGTACAGCATGTGAGAAGTGATCACGGTGTACAAAGCTACTAGGTATGTTCAGTTAATTTAACATAAATGAAAATAAATATAGAGTCAATTGTATTAAAGAGGTGATGTGTATGTACATACATACATACATAGCCATATAGATGACTTAAATTTATACATGTTTTGAATATACTGTCTAATGTTGCAGGTAGTAATAATACACAGCTGGTGTGAGTATGTGACTTGTAGATTTATACTGAATCACTCTCATCTTCCTTCCCCTTTATCTCTTCACCTAAGAGAGAAAAAATATGAAACTGCAGAAAAGTCACACTGGTGTACTTGAGGAGTTTGTCTCTTAATGCGGACAGAATAACTTATTTCTGGACTAATAGAGCTCCACTTCAGCATTTTTGCTGGGACAGGTACACAGTATGCAGTGATACATAGGAGCAGAGTAAATAGAATAAATAAATTCTAGTGGTCAACACTTCCTGGGAATATAGTGCTTTAATTTTTTGTCCATAGAGCAGGAATAATTGTATCTGCTTACCACATCAGAGTGTTAATAGTGGTAATTAAAGTGTGGAGTGCTTTGAGTATTAAAAAGAAGAATGTGGTGAAAATAAAGCAGTGTTTCTGATGAGCTATTCATTTTCAGTGAGGCACGTTAAAGTCCAAATGGAGTGAACGCCCTGTCCTGCAATCCACTTAATTTGGCAGCAAATAAAATTTATAAAGGCAGCGGAGGACAATGCCAGCTGAGAATAAAGGTAGAGAGACCAGATTCTGTGCCCATGTTTACATTTGTCTGTGCATCTTCATGACTGTATTTTTAATAAACTGGCTGAGAAGATGACGATTCATTGTGGGAAAAATTGAGTCAGGAGTCCAGGAAATTCTGGATTTAGTGTTTGAAGAAGGGAATTAAAAGTACTTGGCCAAAATTTGGTAGGATTTAGCAGTTCTCACACAGAAACCCAGAAGTTTTTATGTGTTTCTGGCATCTTTTCATTCATGAATAGAGGAGAAATTACTTTTTTTTTTTCCATCTAAGGTGAAATCTTAAGGATAAAGTTGGATTCTTGTTTCAGCAGCATCTCTCAGTCCATATTAATGTACAGAGGACAGTAATAGTATTCCAGAGAGGCCTTTGGGTTGCAAGTTGTCGCTTCTGCACCTTGTGTTTGGCTGCTTTTCAGTCACATTTCCTAGGACAAGAGTTATGCAACTTCTCTGTCAGTCTTTCCTCTCTGCTTCTTTCAGGGAAACAGAACTTAAAGATACTAACCAGTAGTATGGGTACAGGGGAAAAGTGAGAGAGTGAAAGAAGAAAATGTGTGGTTCAGAATGTGTGGTTCAGTATGGGTGGAAATTGGAGAATCTGAAGCAGTTAAAGAAGACAGCTTAAGGATTCTGTGGATGATTTAAAGGACATGGAGAGGAACTGGGAAAGCAGACAAATGGAAAGGAACTGGATTTAAGTCTGGGAATGGTATTGTAAGAGGATGTTACAAGGAGGTAGGGCAAACCTGATGGGTGTTGAGGATGTTGGACGCAAATCAGTCAGAACAGAAAGATTCATTAATTCATCTGCTCATGGAACAGTTTGTCTCTGGGTATATGCAACTGCGTAGAAGGAAATGCCTGGAAGTCTGCACTTACAGCAGCCTAATTGCTTCTGTCCGGGAGGGGTGTTCTGGGAACAGAGGGAAGATGACTGGCCCTTCAGCTTTCCCTGCTCCAAGTGTGTGTGGAAAGGGGTAATAGTGTTTCTTCCACAGATTCTTCCTCTTTTGTTTAGGTGCAATATAGCCATAAAAGAAAAGGAGTGGAGTGGAGATGAGACGCAGAGTAAAATAGAAAAAAAACAGTCTCAGGAAAAAATCAAGTCTGTTTGCAGACAACCTTTGAGGCTGTTTAGGATTCTGTTGTATGAAAAAGCTAGTTATCAATAATACCAACTACTTTGAAATAGTCAATACATTGAAACATGTCACTGTTTGAAAGACAACATACCAAGGTCTTGATCACTAGTGGAATATCTAGAGGAAAATATTCACTCTTCCTTTAAACTGTTTGGGAACACAGACACACCTATTCTGCTTGGGCCACTCCCTTTAATACTGTTCAACCCAGGAAATTCTAGGAGTGGAGCCATAGAGTGAGCACCTCTGAAGGCTCTCACTTGTTCCTCCAGCTTGTCATCTGTCCTCTGGGAGGCTGTAGCTTTTGAGGTCCAGAAACAGTACTGCTTGAGAGCACAAATGGAACTAGAAATACATCAGAGCTCTGCAAACGGCAAAGGTTTGTCCTGGACTATAGCTCTGCTATGTAAATCTCTGTTGGTAAATAACATAGGTTAAGCCTTCCACAGGACATTGGTTCTTGGATTTACAGAAGGAAATCAGGCTGAGGAACTTCTGTCGACTGAAATTGGGATCTTTCTGATAAAGCAATTTCTTTATTTCAGTTTGTTTTTCTTTAATGGTTTAACAGTTAAAAACCTCTCCAGCCTGGTGTGTTTTATGAACAGTGGACTTTGTTTCCTGGCTGAACAGCATGTGCATGCACCCATGTGTTACTCCCCTGGACTGGATTTCTTAATATAGGGAGCAGCACATAACCCAGTGGAATTAAACATGCTTGTTATCCAACTCCATGTGTATTTTTGTAAGAGAGAATTCACTGCTCTGTTTTGCAGTTTTCTGTCTTCTAGGTAAAGATGATGACAACATACTTTTGCTGTGGGGTGGGTTCTGTTAAAAAAGAGGTTTTAGAGTTATGTGGTGGAAGGTGGCATAAGAGTTCTGAGTCTTGCTAATTAACGCTTTGAGTGAAAAGCTGATAACAGATCTGCGTTAGGGTGCTTCTGAGGGCAGATTTCTTTGGTGTTTAACCTGGAGAAGCCTTGTTGTGCAATCTGTGACTTACTGTCTGAGCACACCTACGGGTTCTTGGCTGTCCTGCAGCCGCCTGTCACAGGCAGGCAGCAGGGAGGGGTGTTCAGTGGCTGTGGCTGGTGAGTGGTGCCTTTCCCTTTTCCCCATGCTCAGAGGTGCTGCAGGAATGACTGTGCAGCATAGGATGCCAGTGTGTAGCAACCTGCAAGGAGCTACCAGGAGGGGAGACTTGAAGCACTTTGCTTCTACACACCAAAAGCACACTCAGCACAGTTTTGGTGGTGAGTTCCAACAAAGTGATACAAAATGAATACTCTTTGCATCCAAGAGACATGCAAATCTTAGTTTTCTTAGTAAACATTTCTCTTTTTTTATACCACAATCTTAGATAAAGGCAGGGGAAGAAGCATAAGTATAAAAGATATATTTAGCTTTCTTGGTAACTCAAGTGTGGGTAGTTGCTTTCTCTGTTATGCTTGGACAGATAGATAAACCCTTGGGGTACCCATCTGATTTCAGGGGTTGGAGGTGGAAGAAGTAAAGTCCTATGTTTTTCTTTGCATTGTCTAATCCAATATTTGTCTCTTAAAAATAATGTCTGACAGATTCATCTGTCTTTATGGGTCTGGAGATTAAAATATGTACAGGTAGACATATTAAAGAACTGTGTACACATCTTTATGAAAAGTATCACCTTACCTTAAAAAAACCCAGAAAAACATAACCCAAACATTCTACCAACTGTTTATAACAATTTTTCTATTGCTAGTTAGTCTTTGTAGGTCAAACACTTAACCTAATGTTGAACTAGGTATAACAGTCCTATTTCTTCTGTTTCTCCCAATGTGTGCTGAAGTAGGTGATCAAAATTACTTATTTTTCTTTCCTTCTTTCTTTATTTTATTTTAAATGCTGTTTTTTATTTATTACATGAATATAAATTAATCTCCACAGAGTACAATTGAATAGCATTTGGTTAAAATCAGCTGTTTCTGTATAATCAGATACGTGGCACTTGAGGACATGGTTAGTGCTGAACTTGGCAATGATGGGTTTAATGGTTGGACTCCATGATTTTAGAAGTCTTTTCCAACCTAAGGGATTCTATGTTTCTCTGATTCTCTGATATTCTTGTGATGTGAGAGATGACCATATCGTGTGAACGCACTGATCAAATGAACATTTATCCTCAAGTCCTGTGGGTATTCATTATGGAGCGATTAGGCTGAATATCTGTTTCTCCATTCCTGACCAGATACACTGAGAACTGGGGAAGTCTTGCTTGTATCTCTGCCAGCTTTGGTTGGTCCTGGTGACTTCTTAGGTGGGTATGGAAATCTATTCTCACTGTTGGGTCCTAGTGGACAAACTTCTGGCTGCCACGCTGAGAAAGCACAGGAGAAATGATTGATTACTTCTCCCTGCTACTCTGTAGGTTTTTGCACTTTCTCTTCCCTAACGTTAGGAGGGGGTTGAGAATCAAACCATCTTGAAATATAATACATATATATGTAGAGATAATTGTTTGTCATTTCATTAAAGTGGGTAATGAAATGTTTTACTTTCATTTTTAATCCATTTCAGGTGCTGGTTTTCTCATTCTAGAAAAATGATCCACTAATGCTTTTTGTCAGCTGTCTATTTTAAGGTGGAAGGGCTGACCTCATTCTGATGATAACCCAGTAAGCAGCTGGAGAACTGAAAATCTTTACTGACTTAGAATGAATTAATTGATTCAAGGAAAAGTACTGGGAGGATTTGGATTTCAAAGAAAGCATGAATGTGGAGGGGAAACCTCAATAACAAAAAAACCAGAAAACCACTACAAAATAAGGCATTATCTTATAATTCATTCCTAGTTAAAAAGAAAGTAACTGGAAGCTGCCAGCTAATTTCAGTCTGAAAATATGCACAACGTATGTTTAGAACATAAGGTTTTCTTCTGATAAATGCTGTGGTGGTCAGCACCTGTTTTAACTGATTCATCTGAAAATTTTGCACAGTGCTGGTAGAAATAGTTCATCAATCAGTTTTTGTTCACACAGCCTGACAGTTTGGCTGGCGTGCCTACTTTCTTTAATTGTTGTTGTTGTTCTGCTATTCTTCATTGCAGAACTATTCCTAAATCAAACCAGAACGAAACTCTGACCACAAAAAAATTAAAGATGACTAGAGAGTGTTAATACCAGAGGAATTTTGAAGCTGAATTCATGGAAAAGGGATTTTTTTCTTAGTTGTTGATTTGTGTCAGTGGTAAATCTGTGTTTTAAACAAATACCACAGTGGTAACGTCAACACAAATAAAAGGAAACTAAGTTTTGCTTTAGACTGAGGGAGTGTTTACACTGAAAAAACCCAAACAAACTAACCTCCTAATATGTACTATTAATAGTTGTTTGCATTCTACATAAACTGAAGAACCAGGCCTCTCATGGTGAAGCAACTGTCTAGATGCAACATTTAATATATTTTAAGTAACAAGAAGTACAGAGACTCCATGATGATGACTAAGAATGCAACAGAAGATCCTCCCTCAAAGATGGCCAGGGAGGATCTTGACTTTACACTATGTTCTAGTTACAGTTAATTTAAAATTAATTAAAATCCCACACTTGTGTTTAAAGTTCACTAGCTGGATAAACTACTTTTCTTAGTAACCCATGACACACATAACCTTACAAGAAAAATTAACGTCAATAGATGTTGTTTGGTCAAGTAATGTCAGGATAAAATCAAGAAATTCTTGCTGAAGAAATACTACTGTAAATCATTGCTGCAAATACAATAGGGTAAATGTCAGTCAAGTAGTCAATGTAGCGGTCTTAGATTCTTTTTAGCTACTCCATTTGACTCATTCACCATTCCTGTAGTTTGTGATACCACTGGAATGATTTTTACCACTGTTGTAAGACCTTATCTCCTACCTTCTCTTCTAAAATTGTATAGGGCTACATCGTGAGTGCCCTCCACTTCCTCTACAGGATCAAGATTTAGTGCTATCTTTGAATAACTCTGATGGGATTTGATAGGCACGGCTTCACAACATCGGACATGTCAGGGAAATATCGTAAGATAAGGCTCGTCCTGTGTTGAGTGGCACTGGTAAAGAACAAACCCAGCTATACCTGTTGTCAAATCAAGAACATGTGTCTCCTCTTTAATGTCCTGTCAGCTTTGGAAGTTTGCTGTGTTTCTCTGGCTGTTGCTTTTCCTGATGGTGCCAGATTACAGCACTTATTTGAGTAGATTCCAGTAAACTATCAATAAAAAACAAGCAAACTGTTTCTATGACCACAGAATATCCAGGGGGACCAAAACCTCTCTTTATCAAATACTAGTTGGTACATGGTACGTTATATACAATTTCCTGCCATTCATAGATTGAAACAAATTCCAAGTGTTTTGTCTGCCCCACCAATGCATTTTCAGATGTGACTATACCTCATTTTTGCCTGTGCAGAATGTGATCCCTGTGCAGAATGTGTGAGAAGTGAGCTGCTCATAGAGTCATAATTTTGCTTAACTGACAGTTTCTTAGTTTTTAACATGGCTCTTTTGAGCACTTGTGTGTGTGTGTGCAGCTGATTTAACCATAAGATAGTGCTGACCACAAGAGGAAGGGTTCAGCAGTGCTGTAGGATTTATTTAATTAGAAGACAAAGGTTAGCCAACACAGCATATTTAAAGCTGCTTTTATTAGGAATGTTGGCAGTGAATGAAGTAATCTGATGTCATTTTTGGCATCCTGTAGTAGTGCCATGCTTTCCACTGTATAGAAAGGTAACCTCCTATTCTTAGTTGTGATGGACATTGACAAAAAGTTTGTACTGGCTTCTGGTAGGGGCTTAAATTAGTCCTTGTAGTACAAAGAAAGAATCTCTTTTAAAGCTTCATTGAAGCTAGGAGAGGGCAGTGTGACTGCAGAAGTTATCCTTTTAGAGTTATGCCATGCTCTGAGAATGGCTACGATATTGGAGGCATCGTGAATTGGATGCAGCAAGAGAAATACTTAATTCTTATGATCATGTGTGCTGGTGCTACATCTACAGCAGAAGATCTACTGTTAGGAAAGAAGGGGCAATGTCAACCTAAGATGTTCAGGTAGCCCTGCAGTGATGTGGAGACTTTCTTCTTGTATAATTCTTTGTTCAGCATTTTGGTAAAGTTACTGTGCATATTTTTGTAATTATGTGACGTGTAAGAAGGGAGTATAATAATATGCAGTTTATTTCAATACATAACAAATGGAGTGGTGCTTTCTTTGATGCCATGCTTGTAACACATCATTCTTTACAAGGGTACAGGAAATAAATAAAGCTTTCAACTTTGATCTCTCTGCTTCCCAACGTATTTCTGTCTCGGTTCCTATGAAGTCTGCATTGTGAAGAGAATGTTACAAGCAGTTTCTCCTTTTAGCTGGAAGAAAAATGTCAAAGTTCAAGAAAGGAAAAGTAAAGAAAAAAAAGTATGATTAAAGGAATTACAGTTATCTTGAAAGTCTTTGCTCTGTTTAAATAAAAGACACCTAAGCATTGCTGAGGAATAGAAAAAAAGCTTCCTACTGAAGATCTGAAGGACTGCCAGCTTCTGGCAGGATCTTTTTGGCTAATTGCTCCCCAGAGTGGCTTAGGCATCTCTTTGACTTCTAGCATAGAGCTCAGCCCCACGGAAGTTGTGGGATTATTTATAAGCTTTAAGATAGGCAAGCGCTTAAATTGTGTTGTGGAGTCAATTGTTCAATCATACAGAGTCTTGGGGGTGCAGCAGTTTTTATATTTATATTTCATATAGCTTTCACTATATCCTGCCTACAAGATTGCTTCAGTTGTCAGCAATTGCAGTTGGTTTTTTTCCCACATATAAGTAAAAAAGATTGGTTTTGCTGTAAGAATACACAGTGCAGTGTTCTTGACATTGTAGATCAATAGATTAGCCTTGTGCTGCCAGGAAATAAAATGCTGAGCCACCTGATCTTGTAATAATGCAATAGACAGATCCATTAATGCACACACTGTTATTTTATGTCTGAAAATAGATGTGAAGAGAGATTATTTTTTTTCCCATGACTACTCTGAAATAAACATTGGAATTAATAAAGTAAGGTAAATAGCTTTTGTCATAACCTGATAACTCTTCTAGTCACAGCAACCATGGTAGCAGGATTTTGCTTGTTTGGGGAAGAATAATTAAAAATGGAATTTTCAGATGCAAGAAGATGTACAGAATTAACTCTTTGCCTTACCTGATAACCTGATTTTCCATGGAAAATGAGCACTTTTAGTGTTAAATAAGGGCTGCAATCTATTGGAAAATCGTTGAGAAATATGGTAATGAAGTTGTAAGGTAATGGAGATCAAGGAGAAGCACTCAACTATGCTTTATATGACCTCTTTTTTAATGCTGACCAGCGAGTTCCTAGTGTTATTATCTGTGGTACTTCTATAGTTTCCATTATCACAGAATCTGAAAACTTCAGTCTTTAATGTACCTATTGTTACAAATCCCTTGTGAGGGGGGAAAGTGATAGGGGGAAACACAATGAAAGAGATTAAGGGAATGGCTTAGGGATGAACAGCAAGTCTGTGAGAGAGCAGAGACAGCATGTTTCTCAAATCCCATGTTAAGGCTTGGAGAGGTAGTAGACAGTACTTTGCTAACTGACATTATTGTTTTGAGGTGGGTTTTTTTCCCCTAACATCATTTGAGTATTTCATTTGGTGATTGATTTTCTGTGTACTATTTCAGCCCAGTTAATAATTTCATGTGAAGGTAAATGGCTCTCTCTTTTGTCCGAGAAAAAGATGATTAGATGTAACCTCAAGCATATTGTTTAGATATCTTTGTTTGTTTAATCCTTCTGCTCACTGTTTCACTGGAGGATAAACTTGGTGGTTGTTGGGATTTAGGGAAGTGAGTCAGATTCAGTTTCTGAGCATACAGCAAAGGGGAAAGCATTCCCAAGAGCTTGTTATGCTGCCTGTCCAGTGTTACAATGCGCTGCAAAGCTGGGCTTTGTTATCAAAGGCTCATGTGCCATGGAAGTTATCATACATAGTTGATAACAGGAAGCTGAGCACAATGCTTTAATTCAGCTGAAAGATTTTGCAAATGTCATCAGTTGGGAAAGGAAATTGTCACTGCATGGTTGTGGTGGGGGGAAACAGTTTTCTCAAACCATGACAATGGTCTTAGTTAAGTCTGAGAAATGCAGTTGTGTTTTCTCTTGTGTTTTTTCTTGGTTATGAATTGTAACAGGAGAATAAAAGCAAAGCAATGTTTCATGTATGTTTTTGGATGAATACCAAGAAACCAGTACATAAAATAACATTTTTTTTCTTATTTCTGAATTAGTTTAACGAAAGAGTTTGTGCATGCAAGTCTTGCTGTTGATGTATAAACCTGGGCTTCAGTTTGCAGTGTGCCACCTTGGGAGATCCCCAGATGTTTTTACAAAGAGTTGAAGTTTGACTCAGTATACAACAATACAAATGTAGCTTCACCCTATTCAGGCTTGAACTTGTCCTTTCACTTAGACTTTCAAGGACTTAATCAACTTGACAGACTTTGTAACAGTTCTTCACTACTGTGCTTCACATGTGTGTGCTGCTGAAACAGGTGTTTTGGATGGAATTTGGCTAATGATTACTCAAAGGTCAGTTATAATAGCAATGGAGAAAAAATTCGATGTGGCAGCTTGGTAACAACCCTGTGTGGGAGACTCCTGCTTGATCGTGTTGCTCAGCTGAGTTATAACACAAACCGTTCTGCCTTTGATATCACTTTAACCTGAGTTAGCCCTTCTCTGTGAGACACTCTGGTTTTTTTGTCAGCACAGAGATGCCTTGTAGCTTTGTGGTCTTTCTGTTCCTCCTGCCATAAGCAGTAGTATGGCTTACCTTGTAGAACCTTACTTGGGTTTAAACCAGCAAACCAAGTTGGTAGAGACCGGTGGACAGTAGAATTCCTACCTCTTATGCTTTTCTAGACAATAAATTGTTGAAGCATTATTAAATACTAATAACTAGGCTTTTCAGTCTGTTCTGAATAAAATTTGCATTTAGATGTACTAGCACAGATCTCTCTTTAAAGTGTCTGCTTAGTAGTAACAGTGCTTAATGTGGCTATCAGCAGTCATTATATGATCTCTACTAAACGTTTTTTCAGGAGTGGATATGGTCTTAGTAAGGAAGCAGCAAGTGTCAAGTGAATGGACAAAAACCAAGTGTAGTGAACAAGGAGCATATTTCCTTGTGAGGAACACCTGTTCCTCCCTGGTAATCATCACCCAAGTCAAGCCCAAACCATTCTGCAAGTGTTTAGCTAAGTAGATCTCATTGATGATGTGATTAGTACTGGATTTTTTAGGCAAGCAGAACAGAGATAGGTATGTGTGGCCACTGCAGTTGGCTGGCAGCAGGACTGCTGAGTCAGTTCTTGTGTATTTTCTTCTCAACCAAGATAACAACAAGATTAGATGGGCCTCATGCTCCAGTGAGTGAGCTGAGAAAATACCCTCTTCCTGTTGCTCCTGGCTGTGGTGCCTTAGTTCTTCTGAAATATGCTGTGCTGGAAAGTACCAGAAAACACAGTGATGTTTGTAGCTGGGGTGTTTTGGGGTTTTCAGTTCCCAGAAGATATACAGCACTAAGAAGTGGTGCAGGGTGAACTAGTGGTGCTCTTCTAGCAGTGGACATATCAGTTTGCAAGATTATCATGGAATCATAGAGTGGTTTGGGTTTAAAGGAAAATTTAAAGGTCATCTATTCGAACCCTCCTGCAATGAGCAGGGACATCTTCCACTAGATCAGGTTGCTCAGAGCCCCATCCAACCTGGCCTTGAATTTTTCCGGGGATGGGTCATCCACAACCTTTCTGGGCAACCCGTGCCAGTGTTTCACCTCACTCATTGTGTGCGCTCGATCTCTCTGTCCGTGTCATTGCTGAAAACACTAAACAATATGTACTAACACATTTTAGTAGTGCTGGTCATTCTGTTTCTGGATTTGAGCTGGGTGAATGTTTTAAATGTCTCACTGATCTGAGCATAATCCCAACAGTATTTCCCCTTGTGCAGCAACTGAATGGATTTTGTTTCAATTTGAAAATACTTCCTGTAAATTATTGGAATATAATAGCTGAGATACTTTTTAAGGACTAAAATATGATTACTTCAAAAGCCACAAAAGAGCTTTGTACTGCTGTTTTTTAAACCTCAGCAAATTTTATGTAGGACCTGAATTATTAATGGAGATAAATTGGAAGAGGAAGCTCTGTTGTCTTATCAGTCTCAAGCAAGCAGTAGTTGGTTGACTTTGCAGAGAAAGGCAGCTCATTCTGAAGCCATGACTGAGCAGGTCCTTGGTGAGGAACCCTACAGTGTGAAGGGCTTATGTCAGTATGCCCAGAAGATGACTGCCTGTTTTGGACATTTAGGTAAAGAAATTAAGATGTGCATGTGGATTTTTTTGGTCTTCATTATGGGGATGAAGTGTTTCCTCAAGTTTACAGTAAATAGCTGAGGGTTTGTACGTCATCCTGCAGTCTTGAGTAAGTAAATTGTGTGTGTCAAAAGTGAAAAATTTTCATGTGTGAAGTAATTTTACCACAAGGTTTTGTTTCTTTTTTTTGTGTGTGTGTGACCTTGAATATTGGAATTTTTTTTGCTGTCGCTTGCTGTTTTAGTTATTTTATTGTGTGGATAACTATATTTCATGGTATAGATAGATATAGTGCTTGCTCATTTTTCATTTATATGAACACCCTTTTTTTCCCCTCCTTACTCTTGAATTCTTATATGGGAGAATAAGATAATTGTGATAATCCTGTGGCCTTGGACAGATGCAAGAAACACTATTTGGGGCGACCTACCTGTGCAATAGATGTGTTACCCTCCTAGTGGTATGAGGGAAAAGGAAAATGTCATTTTGTTTTACCTTCCTTCCTGTGTTTTTGATTTTTTTGCAGCTAGGTTTTGCAGAGCTACTGTGTCTGACTTGAATTTCTTGGGTTTTTGCTTGGGGTTTTTGTTGCTTTCAATATAAGAATAAAGTCACACTGAAATGCATTTGCAAGAAGTTTAACTCTGATGGTAGAAGCAATTAAAGACAGCATTAGTGCACTACACATTTCTGCCTTTTACTTAGCTGGAGGGCAAGTCTAATTCTCAGTGTTGCTCTGGAGCATGGAGGGATGTTTCTTCTACAATTTGTTTAGCCCTTGTTGTCTGATTTTTACTATTACTCACTGCTCGCTGTTCTGTTTTGTAATTTATTTGTGCATTGCAGTCATATTTTTTTGTTACTTCTGTTCTAGTAGAATTAGTGCAGAAGCTTCTATTCCTGGTTGCATATGAAACATACATGTATTTTTATCATCCAGGCAGCCAATTGGTTTGGTGAATTCAGAGGGGATTGAATAGGAAATGATCTTGAGACAACTGGAAATATTTATAAATAAAATATTTATAAAGTTGATAATGAGATAAAATATTTAAAGTAGCTGTTCTGCTTAATCCTGTCTCAGATCCAGCCAGCCCCCTGTGAAAATTGTCAGTCTGGAAAGTGCCCATACCTCACACTGTGCTCTGTGAAGGCTCGAGATCCCAACACTGACTACTTGGATTAGACGTGGCTTTGAATTGGCAGTGATTTAAACATGATTTGCTACTTGGCAGATATTGAGAAAATTTCCTCGACACTAGTTCTGAGTTGAGTGCCCTGGATTCCTGAGACTGGCTTTCAAGAAACGTAAGGACAAGCTTGTGCCCTTGTGTTTCCTGCCTTTTTCTTTTCTCTTCACCAAGAATGTTAGAAATCAGTCTTTTCCACTTAATTGAATGCTTTACTTAAGTGGTAGGAGATCACAACAGACTTTTTGATTCAGACTAAGGCTAAATTCCAGTGCTTGGTAACAGTGTATTGCAGGCCTTGTCCTACTTTTTCAAACAGTCCTTCATCTTCTTTGGGAAGCCACACTGATGCTTCCTGGTCTTATTTTGCTCATTTCTACTGCTTGTCCCCTTATATTGCATACTGACAGGATGGAGGCTCTTGAACACATACACTGTACTTAAAAAAAAACTATCAAAAAATTATATTGCTTTGTGTTATAAGGAGCAGCTGGCATATGGTTTTTGAAAGGGTGGTTCTCAGGCAGCGACAGCAATAGCCAGGGCTGGAAAGGGGCAGCATTAAAGAAGTCTCTGTCAGAGAAAGGAGAATCTTTTTTTTAATTAAGCAGGATGCTTCTGCAGTGACATGTTAGGGTCCCTAAATTCTGGTCTGTGGTCCCCCACCAATCCCATGTGTCTTGGTGGTCAAAGGACGCTGGATTGCGCGCCACTGATACAACATCAGACTCTTCTACAGTGGCCACAGGCTGACTGTTTCTCTAGTGGATATAGAGGTCATACTGGTTTAGTTCTTACTGCAATAGCTGTTGTAATAACTGCCTTGGTGACTAGAGCTGAAGGTTGGAATCAGCATGGATACAGCAGATAATGGGGAGTCAGTCTCAAAGCAGTGTGTTCAAACTCCAATGAAGGACAAGCTTTTCTTCCGGGATTTAGGCAGCCAAGGAAATGTTGCCGTAGTTTAAACAGTTTCTGCAGAGCTCACCTTTCTGCTTTTATGAGGATTAACTTCTGCAGCAGAGTTCATGTATGAGCAATGTGTGCTTTTGCCTCACCTGCCTCAAAGTGCAAAGTCCACCATGACGTGTCAGTGAGGAGAGTTGGCACTGCTGTTGTCAGATGTCAACATCCTTCACCGATTATCCAGCAACAAATGACGCTCTTACACTGAGAGATACTTGTGTCAACGTGCACCCAGCCATCTCCTATGAGTCATCCCTCTGCTTTAAGCGCTGGTGATCCACCTTCAGCTGAAGTGGCAGAAGCTTTTGGATTTTCAGAGCTGTCTTTTCCATTGAGGGGCTGCAGTGTACAGGTCAGTAGGCTGAGAAATCTAGGAGAGATTGAAAAATTGCTGCAAAGCTTCATTTCCTAGGAGGAATGCTTAAAACAGCATTTGCTGAGATGTCTGATCTGATACAAGATACTCTAAGGCAGAACTGGAATTGCTATATTTATTGAACCAGCTCCTCCTCAAACATACACTAGCATCACCTCATTAAAATTATTACAGTGTGCAGATTTATTCTGGCTTTGCCCTACTGTACCTGTGACTGATTAGAAAACTCAGGAGACTGGCTGTTTAAGGGAACTGTGATTTCAGGCTTGTTTTCAAGATAATATAGAAGTCATACTACTTGAGAAATAAAATGTGATTGACCTCATAGGAGCTGTGTAATAAGAGATGATCAAAGTCTGGATTTATGCGATGATATTTTCTCTTTAAAACAGTAAATAAAGCAGTCTTCTCTTCAAAACCTGTCCCCATCTGGAGTTAGTACTTGAGCTCTGAGTTTTGAGGGAAGAATTAAGTGACAGTTTCTCACTGTGCTCAGTAGGCCTATTGGTAGGTTTTTTTACCTGCTAATTTAGTAAAAGCTTTACTGGAAGCAGTGTGGTGATTACATCAGGTCATTTTGCAGCTATAGTTAACTTCTGTGTGTTAAGGAGAAAGCCTGGGCCAGACACTGGTTATTCATTTTTCTCTGGGAATTTCACTCAGTAAAAAATCTGAAGTTGTCTCTGAGCAGGTCCAGATCTGGGGTCTACCTGTAATTTTCTCTTACAGATGATGAATGTTGTTGTTTGTTTGTTTTTTTTTTTTTTAATATCTTTTGCTTTGGAATTTCCTGTGACTTTCCAGTGCCCTGTTGATGATTAACTCTGCCTTTCCCCAGGGAGAAATATTCATTAGATGATTAGATTAGCAAGTCACTGGAATTGGATTAATGTAAATACTTCTTGTAAGTGAAGCAGGAAGGGTTGGCACAGTATCTGCAAAGCTTCTGCTGTCAGCTCTGCAGGAAGGTGGAGAGGAAGAGCAGAAGTGAACCAATCCTTAGTAGTTAGGGGAAAGCTTAAGTGCTTTCGTTTGCAATAGGCAGTGAAAGCTGCAGAAAGGATTTCTCCAAAGAAATCTGCTTATGAAGCAGTGCTAGCCAGTGCTGGTACATTCCTCAAAAAGGAGGATCGACATGCTCTACCTTTACTACAGCCTTTTCACTGTAGCACACAGACAGACCTGGCATGGAACGGGGCCATGGCAGATTAAATGCACAGATGTGCCTTTGTAGCTTATGATGATGATGATGATGATTCTTCCATAATAAGATTTTTGACACAGCAAGGTTTTTTGATTTTAAACTAATCCTCTTATATAACTCAGTTACGTTCTTTCTCTTGTCCTGAATATTAATCTGATTTTCAGATACTCTTTATGGTTTTGTTTCTGATTTTTTTGCATTCGCGGGGATGAGATTCAACTGATTACAATAGTTGTAGATGGCAATCACCTGATCAAGCATACTGTTGTGATCTCTTGAAGATAATCACTAAAAATATATCTTCCTTAATCTCCTTTGCTGGATAAGAGAAAAAGAGAAGGATTGGAAAGGGCAGTGTGCCGTGGGTAGTGGACCGACTGCATGCACTACAGGTTGCTTTCCCTACCTTCTTCCGAATAGAAATGCCTTCTTTCCCCATCTTAAACAGCTTTGGGAAGCTGTGTGGATCAGGTGAAGAACTGGTGCTGGAAAAAGTGAAATTTCGAAATTCAGTCAGAAGGATGTCAGTAATTGAGGATGGGAATATTGCAGAGGTCTTGTATCTCATTCCTAAGCAGAGCTTGCTGAAGCAACTGCCCTACTTGAATCCAGATGACTATTACTTGTGTGAGCAGTTATTTGACACTCCTGAGGATCTGGGTAAGTGAAGACTGGCATTGGATCTTGATTTTTTGGTTGGTGAATAGACTAAATTGCTTTACAGTTACCTTATTTTTAGCATAGCAGCAAGATAGTTTATGACAGTGTGTTCAGGTGTGGAGAAATATTTATCACTGACAGAGAGGAAGAAAAGAATAATAAAAAACAAAATTAGAATCTGGATAGTCAAAAGTAGTTGATGGACATAGATGCGGCTCTTTCTATGTGGCCATCCTGGGACAAATGGGACCTTAAACTTCAGAAGTATTTAAGCTAGGAAAGTACCTTTTGAAAGCACAGCATGCTGTAGTAGTGTGTTCTGAGCTTTCCTAGGTGGTCTGTAAAACTATATTCCCTTTTGTTTGTTTTAAAGTTATTGCCAAGGAGTATCATTTGAAGCTGCCTCATTCTTGAATTGGAAGTGATTAAAAGTTTTTCTGTGTTCACCTTCTTGTCACTTGTGAATTTAATAGACTTCTGTTGTACGTTTTTTCCAGGTACCTCCTTTTTCAGCATAAGAAATCGTAATTTATTTAGATGCAATTTGTGCAGGAGTCAGTCCATGCCTTTGATTATCCTTTTATATGTATTTTGCTAATTCTATTATAACCCTTGGAAAATTGGGGAATAGAACTGTGTTCAACATGTATCATAATGTGGGTATATGTGCAGAGTCCTAACAATGCTCCTTGTTCCTCATGGTAGTTGCTGAAATTTGGTTTTAATTAACATTGAACACTGGTTTGTTACTTAATAGAGCTATCAGTGGTGGGAGAACTTATATCTGGAATTCATCAGCTTAACCAATTTGTTACAGTCCGTTACAAATGTAAAAAAAAAAGTTTTCTGGAAACTCCAGTCTGTGAAATTGGCTATAAATGTTAATCTGAAGCTTTCAGATAAATTTCAAAGATTTTTTTTCTTCTAGGACTTGCTTTATGGACCTCAGTTTTGATAATCCAAACTGCTTATGTGCTGGAATTTTGCCTATACTTAGAAGATCAAGAAAGTTGCCACATACTTGTCACTCTGTGCAGCTCCTCAAAATGTTAATACTGGTTGTATTTGGTAGGCAAGTATTCTTCAAAGATTTACTTTGGTATATGTCACTTTTTCTTATGTGCAAAAGCTTCTGCTAGTCAGCTCTGAATCCAGTGAACTTCACGCTGTAAGAATAGAACTGTCCAAAACCCATATGCTGTTTCAGGTAGTTGCTGCTTCTGAGTAATCATTTTCTTTTTAAAACAAAAATTTTAATTAAAGTGTTGCTAAAACATGAGGCAAATATATAATATAGCTGTGAACTAGAAAAAGCAACTATCATTCTCCATTGCCAGCCCCCACAGTATTTCACATTGGTATTCTGGAGAAAACTTCTGCAGACACATTAGGCATTTTTATAAACCACAATTTAGAGGTGAAAATTATTTGAATATACAGTGACCAGCTGTATGATCAATCCATACAGGGCTCCAGAGAAACTCTTTGCTATCGTAGCAAAGTGGGAGCGACCTTTTTGCACATGTGCAAATCTCTTCTAATTTATATGGGGTTAAACAATCTAGAAATCTGCAATTCTGCAGTTCTTCACTCATTTGTAAGCAATTGCAAAGATAGGGGGACAGGTTCTGTTTAGCATTATGCTGCAATAGATAATGCAAATAACCACTGGGGTTTTTCTTCCTTTCATCCTACAGCATGGGTGCTACTGTTCAATAGGGTAGATATGGTGGTCCTGCTTTCCAGTGCTGTGTATGATGCTGACTGAAAGGTTGCAAGATGTCTGGTATCCCATCTTTCTCCAATCTGTGAAGCAATCGGAATCAGAATCTCATCTGCTTAGAACAAAACCAGTGGAATGCTTTTTGAAAACCGCCTGCTTGTAAATGCTGTATGTGACTTTAAGATGCAAAACACGTAAGACTGTCTCTTAGGCCAGCTTGTGCTGCTTGGGGATTATAGTCCCTCAAGTACTACAAGATTTAGCAGCTTAGAAACCCTGCTGGAAGACAGTTTGCTGTCTCTATTTGGCTTTGCAAACAGAGATTAGAAATTACACTGTTCAAGGCATTTGGAGACTCACTAATTATTTTCCTTCCTGATTGTATGTGGATCATAACCATCAGGAAAGGCCCATATTTTAGGTTTTTGGAAGGTCAGGAATTATCAACAGGTGCAGAGCTATTTAGTGGTCAGGAGGTGAGCCTTTGGAATCTCATCCATTTAACCCATGACTTGCTTTTACTTAGGACTTGTATCCTGAAATTTATCCCCTTCATAATGGGAATGTTGGAGGCTAAACCTATCTCATAAAGTTAAATGGTAGCATCATACGAACAGTTAAAAAATACTCTAAAAATGGAAGAAAACTTAAAACAAAAGGAGTTGAAAAGCAGCTCTGAATCACTGAAAGGACCCTGATTTTGTATTTCTCTTGATTTCATTTGGCCTAAGAATGATGAGCCACCTTCCCTCCTGTGTGTAGGGGAGAAGGTAAGGATGCTTCCCATTAGAGAGGTTGCCAATCGTAGTTTGCTGCAACAAAATCTGTCTTAGCCTGGTTCAGGACATGGCTTTGATTTTCTGAAGGCAAGACCCTGTGGAAAAATGTCAGGACTAGTAAGAGTCGAAAACTGGTTGCAAAAGAGCAGTGGAATTCTAAAGAGAAAACTGGCTTGAAACTGTGTGGTGTTGCTTCTTGTACCAGATACTGTCATCTGTCACTTGTACCAATGACACCTTATGCAACCCTCCAAATTGATCACTCTTTGGCTGCCACAGTGATACACACCTGAGGGAAAGGAGATATACACCATATTACCTAACTGACCTCTTGTAGGAATTTAGTACCTCTTTATGTAATGGTCTTTATTTAAAGCATCACTTGTGAGAATCGCTGCTTCTGTTGGATCATGTAAAGGAAGACAGAAGGAACTAAGAGGATGAGAAAGGCATGCAAGGAATCTGGAGAGCAGGAAAACAGCCCAGTGGGGAGATAGGAAGCAAGCTGGACTGGTGGAAGAAAATCTGTGAAGCACCAAGGTCCTATTTACCCTTTACTGGGTAAAACAACTACCTGGGTAGCTGGGACCAAAGAGTGGTGCTGAATGAATTTAAGTCCAGTTGGAGGCCAGTCACTAGTGGTGTTCCCCAGGGCTCAATACAGGGGCCAGTCCTGTTTAATGTAATTATTGATGATCTGGAGGAGGGGATTGAGTGCACTCTCAGTCAGTTTACTGACAACAAGTAGGGCAGGAATGTAGATCTGCTTGAGGGCAGGAGGGCTCTACAGAGGCATCTGGACTGGCTGGATCAATTGTATGGGGATCAATAAGATGAAGTGCTGAGTCCTGCACTTGGGTCACAACAATCCCCTACCCCATTCAGAGAAATGCAACTGAGCTGGGGAAGGGTCTGGAGCACAGGTCTAATGTGGAGTGGCTCAGGGAGCCTTGGAGGTGCTTAGCCTGGAGAAAAGGAGGCTCAGGTAGAACTTTATCAACCACCTGAACAGAGGTTGTAGTGAGGTGGAGGTTGGTGTCCTCTCCCAAGTAACAAGCCATAGGAAAAGACGAAATGTCCTTAAATTGCACTAAGGGAGGTTTAGATTGTATATTAGGAAAATTTTTTAACCTGAAGGGCTATCAAACATTGGAACAGGCTGCCCAGGAGAGGGGTGAAATCACCATTCCTGGAGGTACTTGAAAGATGTGTAGATATAGCACTTAAGGACATGGTTTAGTGGCGGACTTGGCAGCATTAGGTTAAGAGTTGGACTCAAAGATCATTCCAACCTAAAGCAGTCTATGATGGTATTGCTCTTTCCTTGGAGGGGATGTAGAGAGGGAGATGCTGGTCTCTTCTCCTGATATCCAGTGACAGAATGCATGGAAATGGTTCAAAGCTGCACCAGATAAAGTTTAGACTTGACATTAGGAAGAATTTCTTCACTGAGAGAGTGGTCAAACACTAAAATGGGCTTCCTAAAGAGGTGGTCAATGCCTGAAGCCTTTCAGTGTTTGAAACATGTGAACAATGCCCTTAACAGGCTTTAACTTGGTCAGCCCTGAATTAGTCAGGCAGTTGGAGCAGATAATCATTGTACATAATCCAGTTGAGATAGTCTATTCTTTTTTATTCTATGAGAAATAGTAGTCTGATTTTTTCATAGTAGTCTGATTTATGAGAAAGAAGGTCTGATTTTTCTGTGTGTATATTTGCAGAGAGGAGGGGTCTGAGGGATCAACAGGGTGATATGAGGGAAGACACAGAGGCAGAGTGTTCTTGAGAGGAATGGGCTTTACAACTTTGAAATAAAATGTCCAGTTATAAAATACTAGAGGAGGATAAAACACTGGAATCTTCACATGCTGTTTTACATTTAAGCTCCCACATATCAGCTTTCTTGCATTAGCAGGGTTTTCTTGCTGGACTGTAGCAAGAAAGCTGGAGCCCCCAGTCAGGGAAATGAACTCTTTGTACCCCATTGCCATTTTCCATTCTTATTACCAAGGAGTGCCCAAGATCACCCTAAAGGATGCAGTTTCTTTAACACCAATCCCTATTGTTACTTGAACAGAAAGAAGGAAGTCACAAATAAAAAAAAAAAAACAATTCCTATTTTAATCTTTGGTTTTACCTGCTAATGGTGTTCATAGTAGATCCCCACAGAATGGATACTTGGTGTGACCTACAGACTTAGGATTTTAGGGGCGCTGTGTGAACTTGTCAGGTGTCCAAAGCTAAGCAATCTCAGATGTGGCAAGTGGTGATGTGTGAGAGGAAAATCCGGGTTCCGTTGGCATTGTAGTAGGTGGTACTTTTTAGATGCAGAGAGGTGCTGAACAGACTGCTCCTGTACTGCAGATAAGGTGGTTCTTCTTTTTGATAGCTTTTCAAATTGATTCCTTCAAGTGAGCAATCTCTCCTGGCCTCAGTCCCTATAATATATTTTTTTTAATAATGCTGACTTATATGATTGAACAGGGAGCATGCTTTTAAAATTTGTGATAATACAGATTTAGGAACATTATTTCATCCTTCTGCAGGACAATGTCTTAATTCAAAATAGTCCTGATAAGTCACCTGAATGGTTTGAAATTACCCAGTTGAATTTCAGAGACTAAAAGTGTTAAGCATGGACTAGCACAGGTAAGAAATGGAAACTAACACACACTGATCCAGAAAAGTACATGGAGGATAATGATGCTTACCACAATGTAAATATAGATTGACTCTATAATACTGCTGCCATTCTTTTTCTGCGATCTTATATATATATATATGTATATTCTGGGTTGTGCTATATACAGCAGCCAGATAATTTTTCTCTGTTCCTGACACTGAAGAGAACTCTGCTGGAAGCTGTCTCTACATTTGAACATTGTATTTTGAGAAAGGTACTGATAAATTGGAGGGAAATTAGTAGAACACAGAGGGAATGGTATTAGCAAAAAAGACTTATGAGAAAAGATTAATGGAATTAGGTTTGCTCAGTCTAGAAGAGTAGTGATAAGTGAGGGATTTAGTCAATCTTCAGATGAGTTAGGGACTCTCAAATGGAGATATGTTCTGCATTGTCCTGAAAAGCACAGAGAAGTATTCTTGTGAAAATTACTCAGTAGCCGTTTCATGTTGAGGAAGAAGTATAGCTGAAACTCCATCTCTGTTAGGTCCTAATAATCTTTGGTTCTCTAAATATGCACAGTTAGCTTGGGTTTTTTTGGTTTTAATGAAATGTAAAAAGAAAAAGTAATCAGTTAAGCTCAGTTCTTCATCCTCTGCCCATTTTCAATATCTCTACTGCAATTTAATCACTGCCACATTTTTATTTAAAATATTAGAACAATTAATAGCTTCTTAACCCTTGGCTTCCAGTTTCAGATTTCTGGCAGTCCAGTGCTTGGATCAGTCTAAGCTAATTGGCTTAGTAGTAAATCAGTGGTTTAGCATTAATCTGCATTAAGGGAGCATCGTTCAGAGCAACTGAATTCACCTCTGTAGGGCTCCACTGTTTCCTCTCCTAAATTTTTTGTTGTCTGTAATCCCCTAAACAAGAGCAAAATTGCAGTTCTTACTGTTACTAGGTGCTAGCAAGAAAGATGAGCTAAATCAGCTGTAAGTTGAAAGAAATAATGAAAATGTTGTGGTTCCCTCTGTGCTATGTACATAGACAATAGCAACAGTGTGAAGACTGTTAAGAGGAACTGAGGCAAAGATCTCCTTTGCTCTATAACTCCGTAATACCAACAAGTGCAGGCAGCTCTGACTGGAAAGTGCACATTGTGGCTGCACACTCCCAGTGGTGTTTACAGGGAGTCCTGCCTTTGTTCTGTATCTGATGGAAACTTCCTCCCCGTGTCCGTCATTTGCAATTGCATAACCTTGGTATTTTAATCAAACAACCCTAAGAGAAATGCCGCCCCCTTCCTGGGCAGGGTTGCAGCAGGACAGCAGCTGTGGCTCCCCTCCAGTGCTGGAAGGGGCAGGGGAGTGGGGGGTCCCCTCTTCCCGTGGTCTGGGGGCGTCCAGAGCCAACACAGCCTTTGCAGGCAGGACGGATACAGGTAAATCTGAAATGGAAGCTGGTCTCGAGCTGAAGAAGTTCTGGTCTTTCTGACAGCGGATAAAATACCGGTGGCACTGGGATGGGAAAAAGAGAAGTAGAAATTGCTATTTCATCTGCTCTAAAAGCTGTTCCTTGGGCCTTCTCTGCTTATCCAAAAGGTGAAATATTGGGGAAACTTCAGAGCAGAGAGGAGGGCATAGGAAATGGCTGTCATCACTCACTGCAGCTTTGATTTTGGGGCATGGAGGGAGTAGAACAGGAGTGAGAGGCTTGGTGTCTGGCTTCCCTTGCTTCATCCACTCCCACATGTCCCCCATGTACTGGTTGAGGAGAAGATAAATGCTTATTGCTGTTGGCTCCTTCTCTTTCTTTATGCCTGAGAGGTGGAGATATCACTAAGTAGACTTTTGTATGTAGGGACCTTAAAAGTGGCTCTTAGTTTGAGAGAATGATGGATGCTTGGTAGATCTCTGTGGGCAAATAGTTGTTGGGAGGAGAAGGGAAGATAGGGAAGCAGGAATGTTCTTCACCCAGGTCATGCAGACAAGGTGCAGCTGAGAGGGAAAGAAGATGATATTAGAATGGGTGATTGTGATTACAGGTTTTGCATTATCCTGCTTTTGATTTTTTAGTTATTTTCCTTTAGACATTGGGTCTTTATGGTAGGATGCAGAAACATGTGGTACCAGGGGTTGTTCATCATTGATTTGTTACCATATGAATTAGGCAGTGCATCTGTCTGTGCAGTTTTCAATGTGAAACATAGAACCATTAAACTTTAAAATGCAGAAAGCACAAACCAAATTAGCTTATTAGTATAGATCAGTACTCGGAAGATTCCATATTGTTTATTTCTTAAGTTGTCAAACTCTCTTTTAAAATATGTGACTCTTTCCTTTGGAGCAGCAGTAATAAGCCCCTAGATTGGTGTAAACTGAGTGTGAGCAGCAGGAAAATAGCTTTTGTAGTTATTGTTAAAAAATTCCAGTTGGTGCAGAAGTTGGAATTACTTGGTTTTGAATATCAGTTTGTTTTATGTCTACTTAATATTGTTATGGTGATCCTACTATTGAAACAGCAGCAAATAATTTAAAAGAAAGCTTCAAATATCTTAAGTTTTTTCACATTAAAAAAAGTGACCTCCCTATCTTGCAGATAAAATCAGAGCCACTCCAGAAGCTGGAGTGAGGTGATAAAAAATTTATGTGTTGTAAAAGCTTGTTTGGATATATTAATGTTACACTGTGCAGCCAAGTTGTATCTATTTGGAAAGCATCTTTTTATCTTTTCTTTGAGCTCCTCTGTGGTTCATTTGGTAGGACACTGGACTGTGAAATACATGTTGGGAGCGAGCTACATTTGCAGGACAGATTTAGGTGCCTTTTTTGAGAGTCCTATTTATAGTTCCATATGGAATCAGAAGAGAAGGAATTTTTCATTTGGCATAGTGAATATTGATTGGTCCAGTTTAAATGTAAGGGTGTTATGTATCCAGTGTCCACATAGTGGGTTGCCTCACCTTCAGGGATGATGGACTTGCTTTGCTGTTCTCTATATTGTTGAGACATACGCTAAAGGTTAATGTTTAGTGAGAGACTCTGTCACGTCTCTTGGCACTGCAAAACAAAGAACTTGTTTCTTTACTCTACAAATTAACTGATTGGCAGAAAGCTGCTTCGATCTGGTGTTTCATGGACCTCTCAGGGAGAAGTTCTTTAGCGTAGTGAGTCTTTACTGCATTCCTGCTGATTTCACTGAGCCAAAACCTCCCAAGACAGACTGTGGGGGTTATTCTACACAGTTAATCCAATTCTGAAGTGGATTTTCAGTATCAAATCTCCTTAACCTTAGGCATGCACAGTAAAGCATGACACTTGCATATATGCTTTCCTGTTGGGGATTCCTGCCTTCCTGCGAGTTGTGGTTTTCAGCAGTAATTTTGGTTACTGTCAGTGATGGTTGTCATGTTTTTATCAGCGACAGTATTGGTTGGGATAATGATTTGGCTAGATAAATTCCATTTATAGCAGGTGAATAGTGATGATTTCATATGGTAGTTTTTAAAAACAATATGAAGTTTAAACCATTGTCACTAGATCATATTACTGTACTACCGCTCAGTCCAGTGCCAAGTGTGTGTGCACAGTGTAAAAGTTGACACAGAAGTGAAGAAAGCATGATCTCCTTTCTATGGGTTAGCAATAACATAAGCCATTTGGAAGCCAGCTGTTCTATCAATAATATAAATGTTTGTTCAGAGGTTAATGTTTGTACATACCTACAGTCAGAAGATTACCCATATGTTTGGGGCTACTGCAAAGCAGTATAATGTATATATTATATAATGCAAAACAGTATAATCTCATCTGTTTTTAAAGATGATCTGATGGTTTCAGGTGCTTTTTTATATAAGATGTGTATTATAGGCTTCTTGATATTTAGAGCAAAGTCAAGTGTATTGGTTTCCTTATTTTGTTTTGCAACAAATTAGACATCAGTCTTACTGTTTTATCTGCATTTTGCAGACTATTACTATTACACAGAATAGCAGCCTACTAAGAAAATCCTACTGTCAAGAACCTCAGACTATCAAATTTTGCTTTAAGAAATCCAGACCCCTTAGTAAATCCAAACCTCACAAATGTTTTATTCTTGAGGAGTATTTAAAGAATATGAAATAGTCCTATTAAAAAAGCACTAAACCCCCAAATCCTGACAGATCAGAACGAATACATTATTTATTTTGCTGAATCAAGTGATTGATGTATCTTCTGAAATTTAATTTTGTTTACTCTAAAAGAATGACAACACATGATTGTAAACAGGAATATTACAGCCTGATTAAATTCCACAGGCTACAAAGAAAAGCCCAGCACAGCAGAAAGAGCCTGAGTAGGACCCAGGCCATCAAGCATTATTTACTTAAAGATCAGCCTTATTGGTAAGGATAACCACTTACTGATTACAGTTATCCTAAGAAGTAGGATTGCAGGACCATAGTATGTCCTGAGAAAGAACCATATTCTGCTCTGGTGGGTCTGTGTATGCTCCTCTAGACTGTTTAAACAGTGATAGGGCAACACAGAGGATCTGCAGTGGGGAGTTCAGTCTTTGGGGGCTCCTTAACATTCTGCTGGTTCCACACAGGGCAGCGTGGTGAGGAGGTGGGGTTGAGCAGGGCTTGGCAGCCTAAGACTGTTGCACAAGCTTCAGGATGAAGCTGTTACAGAGCAAAAGCTGTGGAGGGTATGGAAAGGCTGTAGGATGAGTATCACAGAAGAACTTCAACTGCAGGCTTGGGAAGACTTGGGTTGCTCAGGGGGTAAGTAAGAACCTGGAGAGACAACAGGTCAACATGTGTCTTACTAAGCACCCTGTCTTTCTTCAGGAGCAAACACAGCTAATCACATTTATTATGGGGAACAATTTGGTCAGGTACAGGCTGAGTTCTGCTCATTGGATTCTGGCGAATCTGAAAAACTCTCCCAGCACCATCGGCGTTCCTGAGTCAGTTGTCTGTTGTCTTCTTTGCTGCAGTCCTTAAGGAGCACTGCTGCTCCAGCTGCTTCCAAAAGATGGAAAACCTGTCAGCTGTCCACGTGGCTGAGGGAGAGACACCAGAGGATTGCTGGAGGAGGGTATGCTCAGGAGAAACAGAAGCCAGGAAATACTTAACCATATAGTTTTTGAGAATGCTTTCCCATCAGGGCACCGGGACCACTGCTGGGTCACGGGGCTTTTGCAAAAAATCCCATATTGACATTATTGGTTTTCATCTAAGCAGGCACAGTTAAGTCAGGATAACAATTAGAGCACTCAGGAGAGAGTGACATTTCCTTCCGGGAGAAGGGAGCGTTTTGCAAAATGCCATAATCAAGACCTCGCAGAAATGATGGCTCTCAGTTGACCTAGGTTGTACAGTGGTTAAGCTGTGGAAGCCTGGGGCAGCCTTTCTTGTCGAAACTGTTCCAGGCTTTTTGCTGGAAGCAAGGACATTAAACAGAGGGTGTTTTCCTGGATATTATTTAGTAGAACAACTTCTCCTCTTTCCCTTTCTGTTTTCTGCCTGACTTTTTCCTTCATTGGTTGATGAACGGGAGATACCAATCCATTTTGAAGAAATTGTATAAAAACTGTGTGCTGATACTTCTGAGCCATGATCTCATCTGTGAAGAATGAGTGCAAGATAAAAATATGAAAGCCAGCTTTTAAAATGAGAATAACAAACCTTAAATCATAGCTAAACTGCTTAGTATCTCACACATACTTTTGCAACATTATCAAAGTACAAGAAAAAGCAAAACAAACTGCTTTAACTCTTTCCCTTTGTGGAGTGATCTCAGCTCTCATGCCTCTTGCTGAATGCACAGAATATTTTTCACCAGAAAATAACAGCAACATAAGCATGTTGTTTAGCTATAGTGTACTCTTTGTGACTCTTCCACCCATGCCGTGTTCAAGGGAGACTGTATGTAGTTTGTACAGTGCAAAAGTTGTTTAAAGAAAAGGGGTTGTTTTGCTTTCCTTTAAAATATACACTTCTAAATAACAATAAGTACCAGGAGATTGTTTCTAGAATTGCTATCTATTCCTCTTTCATCTCTAGGATATCTGAGTAGATTCTGAGTTGTACAGCAGGGTAAATTTTAGTCTTCAGGCTTAAAACAATGAGATTAAAACCAAAAACTATCCTGGTGTAAAGAGATTTTGTTTACAATACTAACGTCTGCTCTTTGTATCTCTTTACTCAGGAGCATATTATATTTGACTCCTAAATCTCCAGCATAATTTACTGCAGTCTGTATTTTTAAATTTATTTTTATGTGCATGCTGCTCCAGTCTAACATTGCAGCTTTCCTGGCTGAACGATGTGAGGAAAGGCTATGGGTGAGATGAGATACAGCAGTGCTAATCTCTAGCACATGTGAAAAATGGAGGAATGGACTCAGAGAACACAAAGTCCAGATACCAACAGGCAGCTTCTGTGTCAGCAGCTGCTGAAACAAAAAAATAAATTATAATCATTGCAAGCCTTTTGAGGGTGTCCGACGACACTGGAAGGGGTTAACAGTATCCATGGGTGTGTGTCCAGAGGCTGTGCTCTGCACATCAAATCAAATATTTATGAATGAAGGTCAGATGTGCCCCTTTCAGGGGGCTGTCCCCTAACTGTTTACAAAATACTGCTTGAAAAAGAACACGGCCAGGTTGAGTTACAACCTGACATCTCTGATGTGTCAGAAATGTGACATAATGGATTATGCCTCAGCATTGGTGGGGTTCAGCCCAGCTCCCCACTTGAGCCTCAAATGCTATTAATAGTAACACACTGAGTCATAGAAGCAAGAATGTCAGACTGCCTGGGCTGTGCTGCTCTTACACGTTAGACTGCTAACAATAGAAGGCCAGCCTAGATTTGTTAGAATAGAATAACTATTTTTTTCCAAGCATGTGCCTGTATCTCTGGCTATCTTTTTCTCTCTCTTAGTGATTTATTTATTAAAGAATGTCACTGCATAAGAGAGATCTTACGGGTGAGGCAGACTGGCTTGTTTGATTTATTTCCGTTGTTCTGGGTGGCATTTATACAAAACATTTAGAATTTATTTACTGCAAATATTTTTAACGCTGTGTGCGTGGTCTGATTTTTTTCCAGCAGGTATCAGCCATCTGCTGCTCTGTCTGGCTGATGCCTACAGCTTGTTTCTTTACATTAATATCTCTCTCCCTATATATAGTAGCATTGAGAAGGAATTCCCTTGTGGAGGTGTGAGCAATATAATTGTAGGGTGCAGTATGAATGTAATTTCACTTCCATCATGTAATCTAAAGCACATTTTGCACTGAGTTGTGGTCAAGTTGAAGCTATCATTTAGTGAATTTGTCCATAATTTAGTGCCGAATATCTTTACATTTGACCCAGTTCTCTGCTGCTGAGGTCACCTCTCTGTCTTTTGCAAGTCAATTTATCTCCCCTTGTCATTTTCTCCACTTTAAACCACAAATACTAAAGCTTATTGTCTAGGGAAAGGTGTGATGGTGTAGGTTTGCATTGGTGAAGTCACTGGTAGCTATCTAAAATGAGGAATGAAGTAATTTATAAATAAGGAAAAAGTGGCATATAGAAGCACTGACACAGGAATTTCACCCCCCCAACAAGACAAAGCAACAGTGTCAAATCTGGGCATCAAAATCTTGATGCTAATAGTACATATGTATTAAATACAAGTGGTTTTTAATGGGCATTCAGGGTTTTGGTTAGTCATATTTCCAACATTTTCTTCATAACTGTGAATAAAAAGATGCTTATAAAGGAAAAGCTTTGTTTCTCATCGGACTCTGACCCACGTCTTTTAATAGAAAAGAGAACCTTGCTATATGATGGTGAGACTTGACAATATTGTAAAGGGTTGGTCTGTTTGTTTGGTTGGTCTGTCAGCTTATTGACCAGTCATTTCTCAGTAGAGTTTAGTGCCTGGAAAACCATAAATTCGAAGGACAGTTTGATGCCCAGATTTGACACTGTTGCTTTGTCTTGTTGGGGGGGTGAAATTCCTGTGTCAGTGCTGCTGTTTCAATATGCTCCTCTCTTCTCAGTTCCCTGAATACCTACAGCTATCATCTACAAAGAATAACTTGAGTGTTATAGTTTACAACTATTTGGTATTTCAGAATACAACACTTACTTTGACCCACAGCAAAAAACTTGTCTGTGACACTCGTTGGCTGTGCTTCAGAACCCACTGAGTGGTGTCAGTTCTCATTTTTATTATTTTTATTGTTATTTCGAGTAGAGAATAGAGACGGTCTTCTCATCTTGCACAGATTACAAGTTACTCTCTTCTGTACTATGGTCAAAAGGCATTAAGACTATTTTTTAGCATGTTTTGTGGTCTAGTAATTGCTTTAAAGGTAAATCCAGGAATGGATAAACTGCTCACCGTGGAAATGCCACTGTGCTGCAGCCTCCCTCAGCATTAGCCTGTGTTCATCTTGTATTTCCCCTGTTGATCTTGGCTCAGTTCGAGTAAATAAAAGCATAGGAAACTCATAAATACCACTTTAGCTTTCTGTGTGCATTGGAACAGCTCTCTTGCTCTCCCTCACAACTCTTCACTTGCAGCCTTTTGCCAGTCATTCGGGAGCAGATTACATTGCCAGCCCCGTTCTGCGAGGGCAGAGGAATGCAAGGTGGTGTCAGTGGCTGGAAATTAGGGACGGTGGAATTCAGCATTTGTTCCACAGCGGCAGCTGTAGCTGGTCGCTTCAACACAAGGGGCAGAATCCAGGAGCAGGGTATGAGCTGCCATTAGCCATAGGCAGGGATCACAGTGGAAGATAAGAGGCACAAGAAGGAAAGAGACAAGTGATGAGCAATCGGATTTGATCAGACCTTCTGGGAAATCTGACCGGGGGAGATAATTATCTGGAATAAGCTGCCTCTTTTCTTTTTTTTTTTTTTTTCCTTTCTTTTTTTCTTTAAATCCACCTCAGCCAAACACTGCTGGAAAAGAGATTGTGTTTAAATTACTTCAGCTAATTCTTGCTGCTTCCACTACGAAGAAAAATTGTTTGCCATGGTGAAAGAAAAAGGTAATTATGTTTATTGATAGGCTGGAGCTGGAGCAACCTAATATGCCAGCCACAGTCACCTGAGGTTTAAAACTTCACATTTAAAATGAGCATGCTGTGATTGGCAGTTACTGTTTTCCTTTCTATAAAAATGGTGTGCCAAACCCCGCAGTGGATTGCATTGATTATTGATGTACCTGCTTTAATAAGGCTAGAATCTGAAACACACCTTATTTAACATGTCTGCACAGCTGGGTTCCTTCTGTATGTACATGTTTGTTTGTTTTTTTATGTGATTTAACCCAAGTTTGCTGTTTTTTACCTGTATTTGCTACAGGTCAAGTAGTTTTGACCACTGAAGCATCTAGTTTAAAATTTTAAAGATAAACATTGATATATTCAATTCTGGGCTTGAGAGGGTATATTTTAAATTTTAATGAATAAATGTTTAAATTTTGCAACAGTAAATTAGATATCAGTTTCAGTTACCTATAAGCAACATTTTAAACTTCCTACATAAGAATTTGCTAGTTAAAGAATTTAGAAATGGGATCTTTCCTTGTGGTAATAGTGGTCTATATCATATTATGAAGAAGTGAAATACATTCTGAGTTGTATTTGAGTAGTGGGTTGGATGTGGTTTTGGGGCATTACATTATCACAGATAGATTCAGACATAGTCGCTGTTTTGTGAAGAGGAGGGTCTGTGTTCTTTACTTTTGAGGACTCTGTAAAAAATAATGTGGGCTAAATTCAAACGAGGGAAGAAACCAAAATAAGAAGCAGTAATGCTGAGTAAAAACTGGGCAGTTTTACAAGTCTGAACACCCACATTGAGACTTTTTTAAATGTTGTAAATGAAAAAAAAAGAGTGAAATTAGCTTCATAGATGATTAGATTGAGGAGACCAGGACAAATGCTTCAGTAGCCTGCCATGCTATGTCATAAACATTATACAGTCTGTTGATAATTTTTGTTGATGAAAAGCAGCATAAATATTATTGACTGCTTAGTAGGTTTAGGATCCATTGCTTCAGATTTACAGGATCATTTCTGTAATGTCAATCATGAACTGTTGACCTCCTACCAATATCAGTAAGCCATACCAGGATGGTTTAAGTAGCAGTTTCACCCCAAATCCTTGAAACTGCAGGTTTCACAGTCATTTGAATGAACTATGTCAATCATCTTTTCAGAAAAATAAGTGTATTATCATTCAGCTTATCATAACTGTTGCTAGTTTTCTAAAATGCATTTGAAAATAGGGATGCTGATTTTCTTGAAGTGTACATAAAACACATCTAGCATTCAGGTTTGATCCTTATATATGTTTTTATGCCCTCCCCCAGCTGGTGCTCAGTTGGTTGGGTTCCCTGTGTTACATGGGGGTTGTACTTAGGAATGCTCTGTAAATACAGTATTAGAATCTTACACCATGAAAGCTGTCATATAGCAGTAACAACATTAAAACAAGCCTGTTATTTTTGTAAAAAATGCAAGGCAAAAAGCCTCCTAGAATAGTGGGAAATAAATGGTTGAAAATCTGCAAAAGACTTGTGTTTAAATTGCTTCATTTCCTTCTCCCCACCAAGTTTAATGTATTATTTACAATGGCTATTAATATTGATGTTGGATATAAATATTTTTTTCCTGCTCACACAGATAATGGACTAAAATAACTAAATGCCCTCTTTAATTTTGATGTACAATTACTGATATTTCATATCTTGTGGCTGCAGAGTGAAAAAGGATAGTATCTGTTAAGTAGTTTGATTTTATACCATATTACTTCCAAATAATTTCTCCAATTTTTTTTTAATCCTTTCATTTCTTCCTTGCTTCCTTTGCCTGTTTTTTTTCCCCTCTTTTGTTTTTTTTGGGTTTGGTTTGTTTTGTTTTTCTTTTTTTTCCCCTCTCCTTTAGTCGGCAGGTCAGGAGTTACTGCTACAAATGTCACTCTCTGCAGTGATACTCTTGCAAAATGCAGTCAGTGCAGTACAGCTGGTACCCTCCCTTCCAGCCACTGCCTGAACTGCTGTTTGAACAGGCTGAAAATGCATTCAGTCCAGTGTCATTTCATAAACATGTTAACTAGGCACTGGAGGGGCTGGTTTCAACCAGAAAAATCCAACTCCAACTCAGTGAATTGCAAAACGGTTAGTAACAGTTTTTAGCAAATTAGCATGCTTCATTATGCTCATATTGTAGAATGATTTCAGTGTCTGCCTGGTTAGTTCATACACAAAAAAAATCCTGAGGCCAGGGTGTTTTCTGCTGACACCAAATGGCGCTTCCTAAATTATGTCTGACTGATACCACATTTTCATGTCTCTGACTGTGTACTTATCTATTTCCAATTATGAGCCCTTATTATCTAGTTACTGAGCTAAATTATTATCACTGTGTTGCATCCAAGGGTGACTTTATATCCTTTAACAGAAAGTTTACATGTGCATACGTGTATCTTGTTATTAATTCTCTTCTGCAATTTAAACCACATATTGAATAATGTGCATTCTTGGTGCTTCTATGTTGAGGACAATGTGTGAGTTGAAAGCCTGCTAGCCAGGTTTCTGGGTGATAAAAGTGTTGCAGCTTCATTTTTACCCTCATTAGTTGACATAAACCAAGGATTTAACCCTGATTCTTGATTTCTTGATAAGAAGACTGTCCTAGCATTCAAATGCTAGTCTGTGAAAGCATATTGGTAATCAGCTTTGTACCTGATGAGGTCTTGGGCTGGATCATCCATGGGCAAACCTATGAAAGTGGATTAGTAGCTGTTCATGCCAGACTTCTGCATGCTTTAAAGGATAAAAGGAGAAAAGAGGAAGGGTTGAAGATTTTTTGGATTAAGGAAGCAGATACAGAGGCTTTATGATTTCTGTTCTTCACATACTGATTCAGTTAAGGGAAGGTGCTGGCACCTACTGGGTACCAAGTTGCAGTGAGCTAGATCATGTTTCCATGTTCTCACAACTATCTCTGTGGATGTTCACTTGGTGTTGGCTTTCCCACTAAGTGAGGCAGAAGATGCAGTTCACCAAGAGGATAACTGTATTTCCTGTATCATTTTGCCCATGGTCTAGTTCAGTCTTGCAGAGAGATTTAATTTTCTGTTGTTTTTTTCTTCATACTTTTGATAAAGCATGGTACCAATACTCCTTCAGGTTATGACCAAGGGGACTGTTTTTGTGTTTGCAGTAGCTCCAGCCTTCTTCTCTTCCATTTGCCCATCCAAAGAGCTGTGAGTCTCCAAAGGAGCTTTTAATATTTTCCTTTTGTGGTAAATGGAGCTGCTTTAGATGGGATTTTCCTTGAAGAGCATGCAAAATGGTACCTGTCTGCTAATTTAAAGGCGTTCTCTACTGGGAAACAATGTCTCTCTGGTGTTCTCTGTGTTTGCAGTCTTAACTTTTATTCCCTGTGTTAATCAAGAAAATGTTGAATAATGGGATTTGAGTCTTAAAACTGTCTCAGTGTCATGATTGTTAATGAAACATAGTCTTGATCTGAACTCATGACTTTGGAACTTTTAACCCCAGGTGACCTGGGATAAGCTCCAAGTTTGTTGCTTTTGGAGCACATGGCAAAATTACACAATCACACATTGGCAAAGGAAGGGCTGGGGAGTTTTATTTTTTTTTTTTTTGCTTCGGTTTACTTAGTTTCAGATTTAGTTCTGCTTGACAGTTTGTTTTTGGGGCTGGGCATTTGGGGTTTTGTTTTGATTAAGTCACTGTGCTACCTTGTACAAGCCACAGGGCATTTTATAAATATGCATAGTAGTAGATGTTAAAAAAATTCTCTTGTAGTTAAAGTACTGAACTGTAGAACAGTTCAGCTCTAGAGGCTCTTAAGGTGACCTTGGGGAGGTAATTTGATCTCTCCTTGTGTTAATCTCTAAAATGAGGATAAGAACATTCCTCTTGTCTGCCTTGATTATTTGAATTAGAGGTCTTTGGAGCAGAGAGTTTCTTTTACTTTGTTTCACAGCTGTGACAAGGAAATCGTAGTCTTGGGATTTAACTACTTCTGCTTGTACAAAAAAAAAATCCAGTGCTATGTGAGTATCTTATTACTTTTTAAAGACAAAGCAACTGTAAGAGAATTATGTTTCAATTGGTAAAATTATGGTATTGCTTGTCCTGTACTTTCTCTTTCTAAATTTATTTTTAATATTAGGTTTCAAATTGCAGTTCTGGTGTGCAGCATTGATACTGAGAGAAAGAAAATAACCAAGGAGATGCCAGCTCAGGCACTGCAAGTTTACTGGAGATTTTACTCTTTTTTTTTTTTTAATAGTACTTAGTTCATGAGTGTACAAATATTCATATTCTAAGAGTTGGGCAAGCACAATGTGCAGTCCTGCCATGCCTGATCGCTTCCCAGTAGTGGAATTCCATACATTCCTTGCATCCTAGCTGCGTGTAGGAGCCAGCTTTCTGAAGATATGATGGCAGCTTGTTTATACTGAGAAATGGGACAACTTTTGCTGTTGATCTCACTGGAGGGGAGGGTTTAGTGGTTTTAGTAATTAAATTTAAGACCATAGAGTTCCTGGGTTCAGGTAGCAGTAGAGGCAGTTTAGCTGTTCCTCCATCTGAAACAATGAGTGTTGTGAGCCAAAAACCCCATTTTCAGTAGGGGAGATTCAATCAATTTCTTTTTTTCACAATTTATAAAGTTATAATTACTGATTCTGGTTTTGAAGATAAAAGCAAGCCAACACATGCTCAAAGAAGCACACCTCAGCTTCTCTCTGGACATTTCTCCCTTGCCCTTGCTGGTCTCCAGTCCCTGTCACACATTATACTCAGTGCCTTTGGTGAGGCAAGGGTGGTGCAGGAGTCCACTGTTGCTCCTTTTTCCTTACTCAGTTATTTCTCCGTAAGTTCCTCTGCTGGCTGCAGTCCTTTAATAGTTGTACCTCCTCTTGAGTCTCTTCTCTGTTTGTGCTTGGGACAACTAGTTTGCCTCAGCATTCTTCCAACCCTGCTGACCCTCCTGCCTTGACATAATTTTTGTTTCTCTCTTAGCTGTGCTTTCGTGTCTTCTCTGCCCTGGCGTTGTCTCCTGTGTCTCACAGAGTCACAGAACGGGTCAGGTTGGAAGGGACCACAGTGGGTCATCTGGTCCAACCTCCCTGCTCAAGAAGGGTTATCTCAGAGCACATGGCACATGACTGTCCCCAGACAGGTCTTGAATATCTCCAGTGAGGAAGACTCCACAATGTCTCCAGGCAACCTGTTCCAGTGCACATTCACCTGCACAGTAAAGAAGTTCTTCCTTATATTCAGGTTTATATATGTATACATATACATCTCTGTTTTGCAGCATCCCTGGTGCTCTGGTATCTCTCTTGCATCTCCTGCTGTTTGTCCTTTCCATGTTTGCCATCTGTTTGTATGTATAGGCTTTTGCAGAGGTGCTGTTTGCTCCTCTGTTCTGTTTTGAAGTGCAGTGGATCAATTTTGCCAATTGCTGAGTTGGTTGGCTCAGCTGTGACCAGCACAATCCCATACTTGCCTACCTCCTACACAAGACACCACTGCAGCACCCTCCCCATTGAAGCCCTGCTGGTTATGGTGAATACAATTGATTAGACTGGAAATTATATGGTTGCTTTCCTTGGATGAGAATTCAGAAGGCACTGCTTTTAAAGGTAGAATCTTGGCAAAGTGAAATTGTTTAAAATACACTAAGCTAAAGAAATATTTTTCCGGAGGGGAGGTAGGAATCTTGGTAGGAAAGAGCTTGCAGGTTAGGATGATAATTTGGCCTGCCACTGTAGGAGTGGCAATTCTTTTTTCTGGAAAAATTAATGTATACCAGGGGAAAAGACCAAGTTCTACTAATCAAAATGTGCTGTGCCCTTTGGGTGGGAACAGGATTTTTTTTCTTGTTTGTTTCTGGGGGCAATCCATAACTAATTTAAAAAGGATTATTTATAACAAAGTCGATTTTCCACCTAGAGGACAGTCAGTATCCCCAGAAGGATGATTAATCCTTGCCTTCGTTCAGCTTGGATAGTTTTCAGGCTCACTAGGGATCTGGCTGAGGAGAACACTTAGGCATTGTCTTAAGCCTGTTCTATTCAGCAGAGTGCCTTGTTGAGTCTAATTGAATCACTGGGATTTAAAGCTAAGTGAGTGTTTCAGTGTCTTCTCAAAGTTGGACTCCATTTTTTGAAACTTTGTGATGTTTTTGAAGCAAAATCGTGCATTTTATTAATGATGGTCATTTTGTGTTGTGTATTAGCTGCATTGTTGTGTAAGAGGCAACAATGAGATCAATAATTCTGGATTTTTTATGGACTTATCTTAAAGTGCTATAAACCCATTAATGACAGAAGTCTTGTGTAGATCATCATGTACATTACCTATTATTGTATTCCATATAGACAGGAAAACAGAAGCAGGAAAGCTAAGGAATCCCCTCAAAGCTGCAGAGTGAGGAGCAAGTGCTAAAATGAGGGTCAAATCAAGTAGTGCCAGCTGTTCAGAAGTGAAATGTTGTTGCTTTTATGCTATGCAGGAGACTAATAGGCAAGGTTCTATAAACAGTGTCAACAGGGTGGGTAGCTCCCTAATTCCCACTGCTATTAGCACCACTGCAGTATCACAGATGTTAGTATAAACTACATGGCAATATTATGGAACTTTGTTTTCAGCATCTTGTTTAGAAGCAGGATCTTAAAATTATATCACATTAAGGAAGTGATCTAAATATAAGTACAGCCTTGCAGACTAGTGAGGGTTATTTTTTATTACTGCTGGACCAAACAAGAGTCAATAAATTACTTCTTTATCAAAGAAGCAGTTGCATATCTATTTTATTTTCTGCAAAGACACCTGGAAACAGGATTTGATAGATTTGAGAGTGCCTACTTGCTATCCAGCACTCAAAGTGCTGTCCAGAGGAACAGGCTGTATTCAGGAGCACTTTATTGGTCAGTACTTTTTGTGTGACAATCCATCTACCATAGAGTGTTAAAAGTTACAGAATCACAGAATCACAGTACCAATAAGGTTGGAAAAAAACCTCTGCCATCATAAAGTCCAACACCGTGTCCACTCTTTTCTTAAACACCTCCAGGGATAGTGATGCCACCACCTCCCTGGGCAGCCCATTCCAATGTCTCATCACTCTTTCTCCAAAGAAATTCCTCCTAATGTCCAACCTAAACCTCCTTGGTACAGCTTAAGACTATGTCCTCTCATCCTGTTGCTGGACTTTAATAGCACATTGTTATTTATTGTTGAAATAATATCCCTCAAGAAACTGACTTCTATGCTGCCAATGTTTATAAGGTCTGGGTGCCAACGTGGGCAGTTGAGCACAAGGCAGGGCCTCTGAAATGTCTGGTTTATCAGCTCTGTACATGGCAAACTGTCCCGGGAGTCAGGAGCCATGTAGAGAGTTATGTTGCTCATGAATGTGGGTGTCTAGTTTTAGTTTGAGGCTGTTTAGCTCAGCCCTTAGAAATGCCAGAAGTGAGGGACGTACTGAATGGTGGGCATTTACAAGATCCTTGATTGAAGGAGAGTTTCTAAGTGTGGGGCACAGAGCTTCAATGGTTTGAAAGTGTTTGCTGAGGACAGGTCTCTGCAAGGGTCTTGTACAAAACTCTTGGTGAAGTTCGTGGTGTTAAGGGAGGGGAGATTTTACTACAGATTCTGTTTTGAAAGTATCTGGGAGACCACTAACTTAAGTAGATCAGTGTTCCTCTTCAGATAATCTCAGGGTAAATAGTGGGAGAATTGGCTTTTTAAAATTAGCATTTTTATATTGACTTACCTCAAAAGGGAATTTAATTCATTCTACTGTAAGGAATACTCCTGCAGCCTGAAAAAAGGAAATGTGGGGGAACTCTAACGAGTTTGTTGCTGCGGACTGGAATCCCCTTGTGTGTTGTTGTTTGGGTAGCTGAGGGGCCTGTTTGACATTTGAGTGCTATTACGGGTAACCACCAGTCATCAGTAACCCAGAATTTCCATGCTGTCTGGAAAAAGAAATTGTTTTTTTCTGCTAATTTCAGCAACTTGCTTTCAATGCAGCCTTGAGGATCCTTGAGGATTTGCAGTGAATAATTTGACACTTGTGTTTATTCATTGTTGTCAGTAAGGTTTTGATGGGGACATCAAGTGATGTGTATGCGATGGTCGCTCAGAGTACTCTAAGGAGCTCTTGAATTTCCAATTACCCCTGTCCTATGTTAGAAAAAAGCCCAACCAAAACACTCTTTTGAAATAGTGACTTATTTTCTCGTGTATGGTGGGTGTGTTGAAGGCATAACTCAAAATTATTTTGCCATTTACAAGGCTGATAAACAGTTGCTACATGTTAGACTCACAAGTGTTAGGTGTGAGAAGCATATGCTTAGCTTGATCCTCCAGCCCTTCAGTAAGGAGTTTTGAAGAGTGAGTTGACTATCTTGAAGTACTGTCCCTCAGTAAGCTGGTTGTGTAACTAAGTGTAGAGAACCTTTGTGGATGTGATAAAGATCAATAAGGGCATTCTCAGAACACCAGATAAGAGTCTGGGTTCACTGTCTTCTTATCACCCAATTTGTATCATGATCTGTCTTGTGAAAAATTTCTCTGTACTGATGTAGAAATATAGCAGACAAAATTCACTTTGTGCTTCTTCCCTTTGGTTTGCTAACCACTAATTGGTAATCCATCTGTTAATAAGCACATTGAGTAATGCAGGAATGGAGGTTTGATTCAAAGACTGGCTTGGCTTAGTCAACATTTGTTTGAACATCGTCTGTTTCTCAGCATGTCTTAATTTGCTGCATACTTCATTGGAAGATTAGTGCCTTTTCATTACTGAAAATAGTTTTAAAACTCCCTATTGCTTTTTCTATTTAAGCTTAAAACAACTCCTGATAATACTCAGTTAACAAGCTGTCCATGACTCTTCTTTGAAAGGATTATAATTTTTCTTACACAATAATTGTTGTGTAAGATATGTCATGTAACAAATATAAATGGAATAATTTTGCCAAGTCATTTTGTTCTTGCAGTATAGATGATGCTTTAGAATGTTTTTTGTTCACCTACCAAGTAACCAAAGGCAAACATATGTGGACAGATGTGGTAGAAGTTGCTCCTTCATTTGCTGACTGTTGCTGTTACAGAGAATGACAAATACTTCTAAATAGGCTCTGCTGCTTTTGTATTGAGAACAGCATCAATAACACTGCTACAGTTTAACTGAACTGGAGCACTGAGTTACCGATGGGGTGTGTTTCTACTGACAAACTGAGAAAGCACTCAGGCTCCTGCTGAGTTTAAAGCAAGAGTAGGATATCCCAAGGTTACTGGATAGTTAGGCAAAAGGGCCTACTAAGACCCAGTAAGATTTATGCTTTGTCACTGAGAAACTGTGGAAATTGTGCACTAAATAGACTATCAGAAGCTGTGGTATGTCCAGATAAGGTTATAACCCTTAAATAAACACAGCCAAATTTTCTTAATCTCTCAATCACCATCAAAAGCATGGCAAACTGGATCCATCAAACACATTTATTTTAATTGCAGAACCATCACAGCTGTATTCTTTATTTTTGTGTATGTTGTAGGTGATCTTTTCAGAGAGGATCAAGCAAGTGCTAGTGTTACATATTTTACTTAATACTGAACCATTCATATGCATAAATCTTTATGCAGCTGAGGCCTTAGGGCCTGATCTTGTAAGCTGTTCTGTGGGGAATTAATTGTGGTATCAAAGCTCTAGGTAGCAGGGAGGGATGGGAGGAGGATAGGAAACAGCAGGAAAAAGAGCAGAGAAAATAAGCATGTTTGCACTTGTGTTCTGAAACTAGGAAACAAATGGGATTTTTTTTCCTGCTGTATTTTAAAGCTCATTATTTCCTACCCTTTTTACATATTTGTATGTATGTGGCACAAAGCTTTTTATTTTTATTCGTAAATAACATAGGAGTCATCTCACATGGATTTTAAGCCACAGTTATGTTTTGGGTTATTACCTGGCATTTGTATCTCTAAATTTTTGTATTTAATTCTGTTAGCTGCATTAGCTCCATGCATGTGTTATGCATATCTAAAAATAGAACAGTACTTAAATACTGGTTTTCTTACTTAAAAATCATATATGTTTAATCTTTTATTTTTAAAATTTGGTTTCTGGTATTGAAACCTTTACATCCTATTTTCATACAAATAAATTTTGATATCTTTACTTACAGCCTTTTCTCAAATGTTTTTGTTGTGAACAACCCTAACCTATAATCTTAATTTATGTAGTTATACTTGTTAATGTCTTTATAGGTTGTTTTTCCTTTAAAAAAATACATTTTTCAAAGTAGCAATGCACCCCTAGGGTGGACATGTGGCATGTCTTCTGTTTTGTGAAAATCTTTTAGTTGCTGCAGAACCTGTCAAGAGCTGTGGAGGATGGGGTGGAAAGAATTGATACCAGTCTGTTCATTACTACCTTGCAATCAGCCCCATGTCTGACCATGAGATGCTGTTTTGAGGATAAATAGCTCTGGTGTACTTTGTTTATTCTAGCTGAAGAACTGAGGCTGAGAAGCCTGTGTTATGGTGATAATTGAATAGGACACATAGGAAAAGTATCAGTTTTACTTAGGTCTTCTCTTTGTTAAGTAAGTAGAAAGTAAGACCAGGGGCAGAGGACTGGGGGGGTTAGTAGTAATTCTTTCTGGACCTAAACCAGAGCAGACGTGGGCTATGCTACCCATCTTTACATGACTTTCTCTCATAATCCAGCCTTCTCTCCTGCACTGTCCTGCTTGCTAAGCTCTTTCATCCCACCAGCACCCCAAAAGACAAGAGTATGAGGTAAAATGGGGGAGAGGGTCTGGAACCTTGCCCTGTCACTATGAATGCACTTATCAGCTGGTGTGCTCTCACGTGGATGTGAGTGCCAAGCACTACCATGATGAGGGCAGTAACTTCTGTGGTGCAAAAAGAGATACTGTCCTACCATGTTCCCATTCCTACTGCAGTCCTGTTTGTATCTGTTGTTTTCAGCAGCAGACCAATTGCAAGGGGAAAGTGGCAATACTTTTATGGAAAATATGAGAAAATGTTTAAAAATCATGGCAAAAAACTACCAAGTTTAAGATTTATTTTTTTCTGACTTGTTTTAAAAATAGCTACTCTAGATATCTATAGACAGCAAAACTAGTTTTAAGACAAATTGGCAGACTGTAGGAATAAGGCAGATAAATTTACAGGAAGAGAGAGCTTTATAATGATTCTTCAGATCTGGTTTGAATGACAGTAGCATGAGCAAGCTACAGTCTAGGATTTTCCCTTAGGCTTTTTCTTACATGTGTAGGCAAGCAGCTCACTAGTATCTCTTTATGGGAGTGCCTCCTTCCAGGATTTCCTGGAATTCCTGAAGATCCCTCTCTGATACCTGTGGCTAATGACTACAGTAACATTTTTATCAGTCTCTGACAGCTGGGAGGTTTGATTTCAGTCTGAGTCACTGTTGGTCACCTTAGCTGATAGGATTCTTATAGATTTGAGATTCAAGAACATTCTGCAGATAAGCAAAATGACAGTGCATTTTTCACCCCTTCCTTTCAATAGATATTTCACTAAATCCTCCAGTCTCCACTGTGCTGGGCTTTTACAAAAGAGGAATTCCTTGGAGACTGTGCTGGTTATAGACAGACAGGCTTTACAAACCAGAGGTTACAGTCAGTCACCTTTGTGAGAAACACAAAGGGTGGGAGAAAATTACTTCTCCCCTCTTTACAACAGAGCATGGAGAAGAAGCGATAAGGCAGATTTGGTTCTTGAACTTGATCCTCTGGTGTCTCTCTAGCATCTTTCATCCCAGGACAGATTTTCTCACAGTGTTATCCTGTGCACAGTGCCCACCTGACTTCCTCTTCTTGTCCCAAGCAAGCAGCTGCCCAGCTGAAGTAACACTGCAGCCACTTGGCAGCATCAGAGACTGAGGGAATTTTTATTTTTCAAGTTTTGAACTGCAAATCCTGTAAATTAATTTAAGAAATTATAGCCTCCAAAGCCATGTCAGGTATTACAGAGAGAGAAGAGACGGCAGAGAGAATTGTCTGTAGGATGATTTGGTTGCATTGACTGCCTTGGCAATCTCTAGCACAGTCATCTTAATTTCATTCCTGAAAGCAGAAAGGAAAGGAAATTTAAAACAGGCTAGCAAAAAACTTACAGTAGTTCCACACCATTACATTTCTGCTTTTTCCTTCTTAATAGTTCAGTCTTTAGCCAAGAAAACACAGCAGCCAGTTGAATTGTTAGCATTTCAGAGAATGCTGTCTGTGGTAGGCCACTCAAGATATAAAGGACATGGCTGTGAAATGCTGGGACCCCCCTTGCCCGTGCTGCAATGGGCACAGCCTGTTCTCAGTGCTGTGCAAAAGAGCCCAGAGGTTGTGGAACTATAAGCCATAGAAATTGTATTTCCTAGCATAAAGTTTGAAGTTACATATTCTACAACATGGTTAGAGTTGACTGAACATAGCTTCAGGTTCATTTGTGAAGGTATTCATACAAATGGGAAAATGACAAAAATTAAAATTAATAGAACAATAGCCCATATCCTCCTCTTCTTTTAATTTAGAGGAAGCTGGTTTTTTACTGCAGTTTAGAGCAAAGCTGAACCCAGCATATTTAGCTGTGACTTCTGCCTTGCAGCATTTGCCTAGCAAGGTGTTTCCCAGAAGCTTCATCCCGACTTCCAATAAAAAGCAAGGTATTTTCTGGCTTGCAGCAGATACATGGAGTCTTGCCAGCAAGAATCTGCAGCTAAGAGTCACTTAGCTTGAGCCTTTGATTTCTAACAGTTCTGTGTTCAGGGAGAGAATCATTAATAAAGCAGGCTGCAGTATTTATTTTCATTGTTTTCTTTATTCAACAACTGTGTCTCTTTAGGTAGTTGCTGTAATTTTCATTCCAAAAAGGTTCGGTACAAAAACTGAGGTCCTTTTTTCTGGCTGATGCAACAAAACATATAATTGTTATTAAACCCTCATACAATGATCTGCTTTACATAAAACACCCCAACAGGACAGTTTTAAACTTTACACAGCAAATTAAGTCTTTCACTTTGCTCAGAAAATGCCTTTGGTTTCTCATATGAACATTGGGTTGTTAATGGCCTTTTCTGTCTCCTTTTCTTTTTAATTGTTTCTTTGCAGATCTGGGATTATTTTGAGAAGTTTAGATAAAATGCAGTAACAAATATGCTCAAGCTGTTAGAGTTGCTTTGAATTTTCATCAATATAGTGCTGTTGCAAAATGTAATGAAATCAACATTGCATGATTCACAAAGGAACATAAGGAATGACAAAAATCATGGTGATATGTATGCTGAGTGACGTTAGCACAAAGCAATACTCCAGTCACAAAGACTGTTTTCCTCATGGATGAAGGTGCTATTGATTTTTTTATATTCTCTTTATTTCCCCCAAATTAAATTATGTCATTCAGACTTCCCAGTTGTCCCAGTCAGTGTACGTGTTACTCTGGGTAAATTGGATATTTAATGAGACATTGATTTGTCTTATTGGAAACCTAAATGAGTTTAAGAAAGCATTAATTATTAATTATTTAATCATTTAAGCTGGTCTTGAAAGCAGGAGTGGAAGTCTCCACCTGTCTTGTCTTGAAAAATTCTTCTTTGTATGTCCCTGACCTGAGATTTTTGTTCATTAATAAAAGAAGTCTTCAGGCTGTGCCCAGCAGCATTGGAAGTTGAAACTATTACACAGCAACTTGAACCTTTGGAAAAGTTTTGATGTTGATCTCTTGTAATTGTAAAGACTATGACAGCTTTGACTTCTATAGGTACTATAGCTTTCAAAAATTCATACTGAAAAGTGTTGAAAGAATAAAAATAAGACTAAACATTCAAAGAAATTGTTGCATCTGTTTGATCTGTGTGCATGCTTCCAGCATCCCTTTGTTCAATTGAAGACACTACACTAGTTTGTTTAACTAGAGCAAGTTTAACAAATCAGTTGAATTAGTAGTCCAGGTATTTGTGATGGAATGACATTTGTTTGGAACTAAATCCATTGTGTTTGTAGGTGTTTGCACCTTGCTGATGTGAGCGAGGCCAGTAGATACACTGTGTTTAGTCTTAAACAAAAGGGTCCGTGCACCTTGTTTTACTGGTTGGGCCAAGCTGGTATCTGACATGATTTGCATGTAGACAAGTATCAGCTCACATCATTTTACTGGAACTGGCAAATACCTGACTTGTGTTTATGTTACACACCCATGCTGTAAGTATGCACTTTATGATATGAAGACAATCATCAGCCCCAGCACTGAAGCAAGTACCTGTTGCTCTGGTACCTCAGAAAGTTGTTAACTTAAGTTCTTTTAATTTCTTTTGGCTGGGAAGGCAGTCATAGTGTTGATATATTTGGATGTGAAACTTCATTAAAGGCAACACAGCTTCTTAAGTTAGTGTTTGTCCACTCACTTTCCAAGGAATGCTGCTTCCAGAAATATGATGGATGTGACCATATGTGACCATTGTCTGACTTAACGTCTTAGATGCTTATGCAACTCTTTCCATCTCAGCGCCCAGGAACCTTGTCATGGTATTTACTCTCACAGCAGGGTGAGGTTAACAGTGCTGTTACACCCAGTTTACAGGCAGAGACACTGGAAACACAGATAAACCAAAGCATTCAAATAACCTAACTTTAAACTGGTAGGTCCCAGGCTCAGAGACTTAGATAAACTTAACTGTCTGACTTTAGTCCTTTAGAGGATGTCATACAAAGAGCCCAGATACCTGTTGTAGAGCAGGGGTTGGAATCTGGATTATCCAGATCCTAAATTAATGTCCTATTGCTAATTATACTGTCTGGAGTCTATTATTGTCTTAGACATGATCTAGAGTTGCCTTATTGCATCATTGCTGCTAGTGCATGATGCCTGAGAACATATCCTCTAGCATTTAGTTGATATGGGGAGGGTTGATGCAGGCAGAGCCTGAATTATTTACTCTCTCAAGATGTGAAATCCTTGTAAGGAGATGAAAGCAGCTCCTGGCTCACCTTTTCAGACCCAGGGCAGTTCACAACTGACATGTCCAGTAAGCTGGCTGGACTTCAGTCAGAAACATTTCCGTAAGCTGCTTGTAAAGGTATTTCACTTTTTTTTCCTTCAAATCCCTGTTCTGTCCTCACTGGTAACTATAAAAGGTCACCTCTGTCACTGAAAAGCCTTGTGTATATTGCATATATCCAAAGGAAAAAGCTTGCAAGCAATTCCTTACAGGAAGGCAAAACTCAGTTACTCAGTTTTGACCTACAGTGCCAAATTCAGGCCAGTAAGACAAGCACCATAATTAGCTTCACTTAAGAGATCAGCCTAAAAATAGCAACTAACAGTATTTGTATTCGTTTAAATGGCTTTAAAGGCAGAACTGGAAAGAAGCTGCATCACTGGACCAGTGTTATTTACATTTATTTACTCTCCTAAAGAGAAAAGATTGTTTCAGATCAATAGCAGAAGATCTGGAACCTGGTGTGCAGAATGTTAGAGTGTCCTCCACATGTGAGTTGAAGAGAGAAGAATGTTGCAGATGCAGATTTCACATTGCACCATATAAATCATAGGGAACATTTTCCCAAATGCTTGATCCAGTTCCTCTTGTGAGCAACTTTAAAAGTCCATTCTGTTAATTTTTTTCAGCTGGCATCAGGCCCATCTCAGGGTATCTGATTCTGAGAGGGAATTTTCCTCATGATAATTTAATTTGCTAGCACTTGTCTCTGGTTCTTTCTTTTCTATTTTCTTCCTTTCCTTCTCTCTTTCTCTCCTTCTCTCTTTCTTACTCTCTTTCTCATTGCATAATCTATGTGTTTCCTTGGTTACCAGTCAGTAGTCTTGTTTGGAAGAATAATAACTTCCACTCTAGAAATAGTATCACATTGCAGACTATTAGATGAGGTTCACTCAAGGCAAGGCATTCACGGGGCTCTTCACTGGAGCTCCTAATTGAAATACTGGTTGGCATTACCAGCTGCATTCTGTTCACCAGGATGGGCTGAGTAACTGCTCAAGGGAAATAGGTGAAATGAGGCTACCAGAGAAGAGGGTGTTAAAAACTTTGAGCTTGAGTAGAACAATTCAGCCGTTCATTTTCTTTGAAGTTTGGTGTGGGAGGTGTGGGTGGTGGTAGTGGTTAAGAACAAACAGCTACCATATTAATTTGGCTGGACTTATAACAGAAATTACTTAGAATATTTGTTATTCCTTATTCTTGATGCTGTTACTCCCCTAATCACATATTAGGCTTTTTATTATTCATCTTGTATTTATATAATACAGAATGATAGCAGCAATTTTTCACTAAGGCATTTATATAGGAGCGTAATATAGAAGGAATTCATGAAGTGATGGGTCTAGAAATTGCTAGAAATTCATTGAAGAAGGGGAGGAATCTGGTGTAGTAAATATGAGCAAGGTATCTCTTCTATTGCTGTGTAAGCAGCAACCTGAAAAACTGCGTAGTCCTGGTGGGGGTGATGTCAGGAATTGATCAGGAAAGGAAAAGATCTCCAGAAAACTCCAAGATAAAATAATGAAGATGCTTCCCAGTGACAGTGAGAGGGGTGTAGCTGTATCAGCACTCAGTCCTTCGCAGGCCGGGAAAAGTAGGACAGGAATGGTAAAAGACAGAGGCATGGGTAGAGATATGTTTTCTCTGAGATGTTCTGATGAGCACCACTAGTTTGAGGACAATATTAGAAGGAGGCAAACTTTCTACTGCTAGAATGGGATGTGGGAGGGAGAATTGAAGAAACATAGGTTTGTTTGGGAACATTCTGGGTAATACTTTCCACTTCAAATGGTACAGTTTAGGTTAAATCTTGCTCTGGTTTACAGCCATGCATTTCTGTTGGAGCCCCAAGATGCCACAAGACACATCTGAAGAAAAAGTTAAATGTGTTTTACAGAAGCCAAATGTGGAGCAATTAAACTTTTATTATGACAACGAAATACACGAACCTTTCCTGTTCCTGTCCAAGCTCTGCTAAGGACAGTTGGATGGCTGATTACCACTACCTGGAATTGTGTCTCCCTGACTATATTGCATATACTTTGGTAATTTCTGCCTACTCATAGTTTCTCTAAGTTGAATGCAGAGAGGAATTTCTGCTAGAATTAATGGGAGTAGAAACAAATAATGTTGTCTTCTTTTCTCTTCAGGAGTGCTTTCCCTGTGTCTCTGCTGTAGCAAAAAGGAGATGTTTGTAGTTTATATTTAGTGTAGTCATTTCATATAGACTGCCTGGTTTATCTGGTTTCCCAGAACTTGATTTGGCATTGCTTTCCTTTAATCCTTTTTGCTTAGATTATATTTTTTTCTTGGATTAAATTAACTCCTGTGTTGGAGGAGCACACACTCATGTTCTTGGATAGAAAACTGTAGGCATTCTGAAATGCTCTGTGGCACTGAAACTGTGGGGACAGTTTTTCCTCGTCTTTCCATGGCAGCCTCAGTGGAAAGAGGTAGTAGTTGATGTAAATGGCTTAAACTACTGGTTTATGAAAAGACTATATTTAAATAAAATGGTGGTGACTTTTTAGATGAGCCTAAAATAGGACCAGATACATTTGTATTATGGTCAAAAGTGTCTGGGAACACAGACTTATGTACAGGAGAAAATATTCTTTTTGTTTGGGTTGAAATATTTTTTGTTTTTTTTTTGTTTTACAGTGGCCCATCCTCAGGAGCCTCACCACCCCTCTGAAAAGCCAGTCATCCACTGCCATAAATGTGGGGAGCCATGTAAAGGTGAAGTACTCCGTGTTCAGGCCAGACACTTCCACATCAAATGCTTCACCTGCAAAGGTAAGACCTGGATATTGATCTGTTAGAAATGAGTGTATTTATGCACTGGTACCTTGAACCAGTGATGAGAGGTTGCGCTTCCTGTGATCAGCCAGTTACAGATATTCTCTTTGCTCAGTATCTGAAGGATTTGAGGGTAAGGAGGGTCAAGAAAGGAGATGAAATGGCTGAATCACACATGTACCAGCAACAAGGTGATTGACACCGCACAGAACAAACTCAGTATGCAAACATCTGCAATTTAGTTGAATTACATGAGACATTTGGTTTTATGGGGTGGGGGAGGATGAATTTGCTACCACTAAAAATCACAGAATCACAGAATATCATGAGTTGGAAGGGACCCACAAAGATCATTGAGTCCAACTCTTAGCCCAGCACAGGACCATCCCCAACAGTCACACCATGTTCCTAAGAGCATTGTCCAAATGCTTCTTGAACTCTCTCAGGCTTGATGCTGTGACCACTGCCCTGGAGAGCCTGTTCCATGGCCCAACCACCCTCTGGGTGAAGAACCTCTTTCTGAGATCCAACCTAAACCTCCCCTGACACAACTTCAGGCCATTCCCTCAGGTCCTGTCACTGGTCATCACAGAGAAGAGATCAGTGCCTGCCCCTCCTCTTCCCCTCATGAGATCTCTCCTCAGTCTCCTCTTCTCCAGCTGAACAAACCAAGTGTCCTCAGCTGCTCCTCACACGGCTCCAAATCAAGGCCCTTCACCATATTCATTGCCCTCCTTTGCATGCTCTCTAAGAGCTTAATATCTTTCTTATATTGTGGTCACGAAAATTGCCACTCAAGGTGAGGCCTCCCCAGAGCAGAGCAGGGCAGGACAGTCATCTCCCTCAACCAGCTGGCGACGCTTTGCCTGATGCAACCCAGGATATGGTTGCCCTCCTGGCTGCCAGGGCACCGCTGACTCAAAGACTTGGAACAGCACGTTCTGTTCTCAATGCTTATGTGTTCATTCTTGTTCTTTTCTCCTGTACACTGGGTGCAAGTTAAACAATAGAAAATTGTACCTGAAAGAAATAAAAAACAAACTTAGCTCTTTTTAATTTTATTTGCAATTTTATTTACTTCATGCAGTTCTACGTAGACAATGAGTGTCATATATTTCCCAGACAGTGAATTAAGCTTGGTCTTCCATGCTTTTGAGTCTCTGGGTCTCCCTCTCCATTGGCTAGGATTTTCTAGGATGCACACACGCTTTCATGGAGGCCTCACCTGTTTTAGGGCCCAATTTGGTTGTGTGTGTAAGGAAGCTGCATGGCAGGCAGCTGTGTTATGGGAAGAGCTTTGCCTCCTGTCAGCCCTGGTTCTTCAAAAGGGTTTTAAGGCTTTGGGCTGTGGAGCTGCCTTGGGAATGGGGAGAGAACGACCCATTGTACAGAGCGAGGACCTGAAGGGCTCTCGGCAGCTCCAGTTCATACCACTGAGCCCTCTGTGACCACAACAAAGACTCACTGTGTTTTTTTACAAAAAAGAGGTTTAATGAAGCGTTAAATAATTATAGAACTATGCTTTGTGAATTCATGGCCTTTGAAGATGGGTGTTCTGGAGCAGGAGGCAATCCTGACTCCTTCATACAGCTTCTGTTTAATGAACAACAATGCAGCACTGGCTGAATTAAGTAACTGCAGTACGTAGGATGAAAGGTGAGAATAAGGAGAAATACACAGGCCCATGTGGAACAAGGGAAGCACCTGCTGATTCAGTTCCAGCATAGCACAGGAGAGATACAATCAAAGGGCTTCAGGCTCCAGGTGAATGTGGCCAAGCTGGTGGCAAACATGTGCTGGAGCAAATCAGAGTAACTGAGCAACTAAAACAGAGTAGAAGAATCTGTATTATGTAGTTTTTCACTTCTATTACACCTGTTACTTTTTCTGAAAGTCCATATCTAGTGCGTGTACTGCAGATCCAGACTTTGTAAAGTGCCTCAAGCCCAGTTCCTGAGTTTCAGTTATATTTTTCATGTTCTAAACGTGGATGGAATAGTACTGTAGTGTGATTGCTGAGTTCTTCTGTTTTCTGAATATATGGAATATAGCAGAAAATAGAAATAGTTGTTTTCCTATGTTACTAGAAGTCACTTGAGTTACTTGCATGTTGAAAAACGAATGGCTAGAACCTAAGAAATTATGTTTGTTACCTGTGTTTTTTAATTAAATAACTCAAAAAATGCTTAACTTTCTCCTTGATATTAACATCTTTCATCTGTGCCAAACTGGAATGGCATCAGCCTATCATGGAAGGTGGCAAGGAGCACTATCTGCACTATTTCTGAAATGCTTGGGGAAATGTGTATCTCTTTCTCTATTACAGTTGCTGTATTTCAAGCAGTACTTGATGCAATATAATCCTTAAGCAGTTCAAAGCCAGCAATTGTTTCTTTTCTTGTTTCTGCCTGTAGTGAGTAGTGGTCTCAATTTAGAGAAGACACTGGATTAGGATATTTTCAGCATCAGGCCAGCTGAGACCCTTTGAGTCATGAAGGAGAATGCTAATTCAGACCAGGCAGCAAACACTGTGCTTAGGACCTCCGATAAAGCAAGGGGGCAGATGGAACAGGGCTCTGGAATTGTTGTCCTGATGAATGCACCACATTAATCTTGCAATTTTTTTGGGTTTAATAGCTGCTTTTGTGCTTTGACTATTCTGTTGGTTGGGTTTACTAGGATACATTTTTTTCCCCTACCCTAGAGCAATATCTAAACTCATCTTGGCTTCTGTTTGTGAAAGTATTTCCAATCTAATGATGGTTTAGTATTCTGTAACATTATCTATCTCATGACTGTTTACATGAAGATCACTAGAGAAAGGAGAGATATAGAAATATCATGCAAATGAAACTATGATTTATATAATTAACTTTTTAAGGAAAATTTGAGTTTGTGAAAGGTAACTGGTTGCATATGTTCACTTATTGTTTAGTGGGAGGGGGAGACAGTGTGGCTTCTGCTTGTTGTAGTATCTGCATGTTCCAGTTTGAACTGAGAAGGTCAGTGCTGAATCTTAAGAGACTTTTCTCATGCTGCTCATTCAGTTTGTGCCTTATTATTTGGATTTGCCAGGGAGTGTTGTCTGTTTAGAGTTCAGTTGTCTTTCACTGAAAGAAAGGAAAAGGGTGTGTATGGGAGGTTGCTCCAAATCCTGTTTTGAATCTTACACCCGGGCTGCAGATCTTGTATACTGTTTGCCTCTCTTACTTAAGTGAATGCAGTTTTTGTTTAAACCATATAGTTATTTACTTACACTGCATGTTGTCTGACCATATGCTTCATACAAGTGGGACATAGCAGTTCAAGTAAGTGTTTTTTTTTCCTCTTCGTCTGATGAGTTTTTAATTTGACATGACTGCGACTCTACAGGAGGTGTATATACTCTATAAACCCTCCTCGGTTTATAGAGTAAGTTGTTAGCTAAAGAAAACAGCTGATACTGAGACAGAACTTATCAGCTGCATCTACAGGTGGCTTCGTTATCTTTCTCTTTTTTGTATACTAAACTTTGCTCTTGAGACTTCAACTCATACATCTGCAGCATGAAAGTCTTGAACAAGCTCATACTTGTCTAACTGTTTTCATACCTGCTGAAAGTGTTGAAACTTTTACCCAAAGACTTAGAAGATGTGGAAAAAATCCATTTCCTCATAAAGCTGTCACACTAGTTGTATAGTTGCAGAGTTTCAGTGTGATCCTGTTCTTTGCTCTGGTATGTATTTCCTTTTTTTTTATTGCCATCCATGCTCTCAACTTTGTGTTTACATCATGCTGTAATGCTGCTTCCCTAGGTTATGTCAGAGCCTCTTAGGCACTCCATGCCTGCTTGGCATGCATGTCAGTGGTGGCTGTTGCACTGAAGGAACACGGTGACTTCAGTCTCCGTGCTGCATCAGCCAGCCCAGGACATGCTCATGCGTCATGTAATGTGATCAGACAGTCGTCTTCCCCTGTAGTTTGGTGCTGCATCCATCTCTGGAATCTTTCTCAGAACAGAGTAATAGCTTCCTGACAAAGATGACAAGTGAAATCTCCATGGACAGACGTGTTCCCATGCCCCCATGATAAGATGCACCTCGCTGTGACTCTGCCTGTTGAGAACCACGTGTGTCCCGCTGGTGTGTCCTATCTGCCTGGCATGGCTGGCCAGTTCTATTTGTGGCTCCTGATAAAAGCTGGTAGAAAAACAAAGAGCTGAAAATGGTGTGGCTGTCCCTGGGAAGGTGAGCTCTGCCGGCCCCCCGATAGGCAAAGAATGTCAGGCAGGCAGCAGCTGACTCAGAGCTGGAGTTAACAAGGGAATGATGGACAGAGGAGGGATAAGAGAGATTTAGGAGTGCTCCTGGAGCACAATTCAGAGCAGTTGTCTTTTGCTGTTTTATAACAAAGTCACTTGCCTTGCTAAGGATTTACACTGGTTTGTGTTACAACTGCAAATTTAATTGGATTCTGTGTTACCTCCAGTTGTAATAAGTCTTAAGTTCTGTTTTAGTAGGAGTACACTACACTTACCATACCAACTTGTTAATGTCTACCAGGCAGTGGAAGCAGCAGGCTGAGAGGAGGGAAGGTTAAATGAGGAGGTTGGAGGGAGAACAGATTGAGCTGGAGACATCATTGGTTTTGTCTTTAATAAGCATTAAAATTAATAAGAATGAATTTGTAGCTTATGAAGAAGTAAAAAGTTTCTTCTAAGTATATAGAGGGATAACCTTTCTGGAAAAACTATGACTACTCACCACAATGCTGTTCCATATGTAACTGTGTGTGGGAACAGGCCCTAAATTACTCTGCATGAGCAGAGATTTTAATATCTCAATTTAAATTGTGATCTGATACAAATGATAATTTTCTACCATTGTCAGTTGATAACAGTTCATTTTACCTTGTTCCATGCACTAGGAGAGGAAACTTTGAGGGTAGAAAAATTGCTATAATAAGGCTTTATTATTAAGCCTGTGATTCATCTTCTGGGCTAGAGGGAAATGCTGTTTTCAATACACTGTATTGCTTAACAGAAAGAGCTTTAAGCTTTCATAGTAACAATGTAAAAGTTTACATAGCTTGATTTTGGTACACGTAGAGATCAGTTGCATTATTAACAAGGTAGTGTAGTATTTGCAGTAGGAGTATTTCAAATAGACATTGTCCCTGTTCTTGATGTTGAATATAAATTGGAAAATGTAGTTACCTTCCATAGGGTAATATAAACTAAAAGATATTTAATCTCATAGATAAGCAGTCCTGCCATAAGAATATAGATGGTGTCCTAAAGTTTTCTAGCCCTCACTATCATAGAATCATAGTATGTTTTAGGTTGCAAGGGACCTTAAAATCACCTAGTTCCAGCCCCTATGCCATGGGCAGGGACACCTTCCCCTAGACCAGGTTGCTCAAAGCCCCATCCAGCCTGGCCTTGAACACTGCCAGGGATGGGGCAGCCACAGCTACGAGGCATAAACGTCTGTAATTTGATTAAGCAATGCCAGGTGGAAATGTTTCACTGTGTATGTTTTATGTGCTATGGTGATATCAAATATCAAAAGGCAATTACCTGCTAATAATCTTGCTAATTATAAGGCCAAGCCAAGTCTTGGCATCCAGGAAGCATTCCACAATCCTAGAGTATTCCTCTGAGAAAAAACTTTTAGCTTCTATTAAAACATTGTTATAAATCAGCATAAAGCAGTTTCTTAATTATGGAATAAATGTGCTAATTTTCCTCCTTTGAGTTACATTTCTTTCAAGCTTATTTAGGAAAGCCCATATCAATATGTATTTCCAGAACTCTCTGTGGTATGTTTAGATTCCAGGCACGGGTCTGAATTTTTTTATGTGATGGGTTTTCAAGACTACCTCATCTCTAGTTCAATGAGCTTGACAGGGAAGGGGGAGGGTTCCTAAGTTTAGATTGTGACTTTGAACTGGATCTTCCTCCCTTGAAGGACTGGGAAGAAGTTAGGGTCATGTAAGCAGACACTATATCAACAGTTGGAATGCGTTTTAAATCATTAGTTCTTTGACCTTTGATCTGTCATCAGATTCTTTCAGTGGCAGCAGGAGGAGGCTGCAAATTGGCTGCTGGGTAGTTAATGCTATAAATAGTTCAGTGTGAGTGGATGGAAAGTTTAAATATGAAGACATTCTGATAGTAGATATCCCATGCAGTGCTTGAAAAGATCTCTGCATTTCCACGAATACTTCTGAAGAAGCTTGTGAACTCCCCTTCTCAGCTTGGTTACTGAAACAGCCTTTAACATTATCAAGTCAAGTCTTTTAATTTTTATTAAGAGTGTTTGTATTTTCTTTTTTTTTTTTTTCCGTAAACCTGAGTGCTTTGGCTTTCATTTAAAGAAAAGGTAATTTCTAGTCATTAAAATATAAAAATTTTGGAAGATATGAGCCTGAAATGCTCTAACAGGCAAATAAAACCAAAAAAGACAGAAATGTTACAGTATCCTGGTTTGAATGGTCAGGACTCTGGGGATCTGACTGAAGATTTGGAGGATTATAAGTCTACATCCTTTATCCATGGTAGAAAGTGCCATAGAAGGACATGAGGAAGATTAAGTTAAGATTTTAAGAGTGAAAATGAAAGAGAAGTACTTGTTGTTGAAGAGATTAATACACAAATCTAATGAAAAAGTGAAAAGGGGGGCACACTGTTTTTTGTGTGCACAGGGAGACCAAATCAGGTTTGAACAGTTGAGAAATGGGATTCGGTTGTTCTGGGAAGCTAACAAAGGTTAAAATTTCTCCCATGTCAGGAAATGGGATTCAGATGTGAATTCATCCATTCAGGCTCAGTTACAGTTGTGAGAGTAATTGCCATTTCTGCATTTGCATCTCTTAGCTGCTGTGTCTGGAAGGCTGTTCTTGTTCTTGCAGTGATACCTATTGGTATTTCACTTCAGGTTCAGTTTCTTCCCATTCTGAAGAGAGGAAGAGAAGGGACAGGCACTGATCTCTTCTCTATGGTGACCAGTGACTGGACCCGAGGGAATGGCCTGAGGTTGTGTCAGGGCAGGTTTAAGTTGGATATTAGAAAGAGGTTCTTCACCCAGAGTGTGGCTGGGCACTGAACAGGCTCCCCAGGGCAGTGGTTACAGCAGCAAGGCTGACAGAGCTCAAGAAGCATTTGGCTGATACTCTCAGGCACAGGGTGTGACTGTTGGGGATGGTCCTGTTCAGGGCAAGGAGTTGGACTGGATGATCCTTGTTGATCCCTTCTAACTCATGATATTCAGTGTTTCTGTGATTCTGTAAAGTGGATCTTGCTTTGCTCTTGGGATTAGAATACTAGTGATGACAATTAGTTGATACTGATCTTAGTTTAGCTGGGCTTGAGGTCTCTTTCAGTGACCAAACATTTGACAGGAAATGAAATTAATTGCACTGCTTGGCTGATGTTGACCAATGCTGACAGATGCCATGTCAGATTTTTAAAAAGCTGCTGGATCCCTTTGAAAGTAGAGGGCCTGCAGGATGCTTTACAGGTGCTTGATTAGTGGGGCAGAGCATCCTTATGAGAATATAAAAAGTTGCTTGGGTTTGTCATCAATGGATCCTTCATTTGCCAGACTTGGATGACGTTTGGTTTTGTTCTATTCTTACATTCTTTATTTGCTTATTTAAAATCTTTTTAGAGAGATCTCTCATCTAGATAGTTACAGTCAAGCTATCCCAGGCTAAACTTTGACATTTTTCCATTGATTGCATTTTCTTCAAGGTTCATTTCCCACAGACCCGTAAATGACTTTGATCTCTACCTCGTGCTTAGTCTAATGTGAAAGGTGTTTTAAATGGCTGAACGATTCCTGCCATTGTTCCCATCCTGGTGCATGAAACATTGGTATTTCAGTGGCGAAGTGGGGAAGCTGTCACATTGCTACATTATATACAGCTGTTTGCTTGCCGTTGGGCTCACGTATGAGCTGTTGGCTGTTAGATTGCTAGAAAGACTGAAATATATGCATATAAAACATTTCTCTGTGCAGTGTTGTTTGTATCTCCTGTGATAAGGAGAAAAACGAAGACTGAAGGACTGAAGGCAGCGTCATGGCATTGATTGGGAAGTTGATCAAGTTAAAACATCACTTTTGGTTTCAGTTGAGTGAGTCCTTGCATTATATGCCTGGGGGTTTCACTCAAGTACCCCACTGAGAATAACTTGTGTCATAATGACAGTGTCACTCAGTACTTGTGCAGGCAGGATGCTTGAAATGGAGGGTCAGGATTTTTCAAGGGAAGAGGAGAAGAGCCTGACTGGAGGCTAGAGGATGATTCCCAAGGGAATCTCAGACAATTTAGGAGAAGAGGGGAAAAATGCAAACTTATCTTTTGCTCAGGAGGTATTTATAAGTCTCTCATCAGTGTATGACAGAAAAAGTCTCCAGTGACAGGAGTGTGGCAAATGGTCATCAGGATTTCTGTTTTTTAATGATGCCTTGCAATCTCTGCAGTGGTAGTGCTGCAGCATGGCTTCTGAGATTTATCATTCTCATGTGGCCTTCTAAAGATGCTTCGATGTATATTCATTCTTTAAATTACTTATACCATCAAGAAAAGTCTTGATATAAGAAAAAAAAGGCAGAGAAAGGCTTGAAATGCAGAAACTTTAATAAGAACATGAACCTTGCTTTCATCAATATGGGATTTGTTAAACTCTTACACAAAAAAAAGAAACAGATTTTTCCTGTGTATTTGTTTGGATGATTTTGATAAACTGAAACGATGCCAAATTCCATTCTACCTTCAAACAAGAGATCCATTATGCCCTAAGAATAGCTGTTGTATGAATATTTCCCTACTTGAGAAAAGCACCATTATTCTATGAAGCTTAGAAATACAAGAAAGAAATAAAATCCCAACAGGAAATTGAATTTGCACCTTATTTAATGCATGGTAACAAAGCAGATCATTAGATTTTTCTTAATAAATAGAATTCACTTCTGCAAACTGAGAGCCCTCTCTCAAGAGGGCAAGAGTCTGCTTGTGTGGTTTTGTTTCTTCAGAGTTGAAACAATTTTTACTTAGTGTCAACATAGAGTTATTTTACTAAGGGCCTGGTTTTTCAACTCTCACTGACAATAAGCCTGAGGAAATCCTGCATAATGCTCAGTAGGATCAAATCCTACTTCCATTCTCTTTGAAAAAATCTGATCTCTTCATTTTCGTCATCTCTGTTAAAGCTTGGAAGTGACTCATCTTAAGAATGGTCCTGGTCCCGTGGAGATCCCAGGCAGCTGGATTGCTCTTGAGCAGCTGCATTTTGTCATAATAGCCCAGGTTTGCATACACAGACCCTGTAACTTTGAGAGCTGACAGCAGCACTGACAGCGTCTCCAATCCTTTTGTCCTTTAAGGATGCAAAAAAGTAGCTCCAGAGAGTAGTTCAAGACAGAAAAAGCTGGCAGGTGGGTGTTTTCCATACAGTGGGAGGCAGAACTGTATTCCAACTTATTCCATTCACAAGAGAGGCAGGATTATTTGTTTGTAATATGAAATTCTTTGATATACAGACTCTGAGAAAAAGGCTGCATTCCTGCTGGAGCTTTTGAAGATAATGGTTTTCTTTTTTCATTTAAAGAAAAATGCTGATTTTTTTTTGTCTCTATGCTTGTGGTACCATAGGGAACAGAAATGCTCCCCAGCGTCTCCTGTTTTAGAAGGGAGATCTTGGTCATGTAAACAGAATGTCTTCCATCATACTGAGAAGGAAGAATCTTGGGGAAATGTTACTCTCCTGTATTTCCATATGATGGATGTTTACAGAATACTTCTTGCATTTTGCCTTCTCAGATGTGATTTGTGCATCACTATTGGCTCCATGAAGTAATTCTTTCAAAGCTGTTTTTCCCATCAGTATAGGAAAAAACAAGAATATAGTTTGACATTTCCTATTAACTGTCATCACTTAGGTATAATTTTTTCTTTGATGACATGATACGTGTATCACAGCAATTGCTTAGGTCACACCATTAGGATGTATTGTACATATGTAGCATTCACAGCTGATTTCTCTTCACTGCCTCTGCTGTTTGTGGCATGAATGTTGCTGGGCATATGGTCTTTCTTTTTAATAAAAAACAATCACAATTTGTACATCTTTTCTGTGTTACTTCTATAGGGGTCATAAATATGTGGGCTAAGGCACTGCGTTTCAGCTTGAAGGGTTATATTGTCAGAACCATGACTTCTGCACAGTTGCCAAAAGCAGAAAAAAAAGAACAAAAAGCTGTTTAAATCCTTTCCCTGTTGTACACCAAGTGTGGATACAGTCATGTTCGTCCTTTTTGGTTTGATCTCTGACTCAAAGTGAAAGCAGCAGGCTGGAACAGCATTTTTCCAACCATGGATGTTAACAGTCTGGGTGACCCTTGTTTTGCCCATGTAGCTTAAAGCTGTGATTAGTGATAGGAACACATGTGCTAAATTGACTGCAAAAAGCCGTTGTAATGTGGGGTTGCCAGAGTTTGTCTTTAATTCTTTCAGATTGGTGTGTGCTTCCTGCTGTGAGAATGCCAGAGATGATGAATCTGCTGGTGGATCACTTCTGCTCGTGCCTGAATTCATGACTTGCCAGTATGAGACAGTTTAACTCAGAAATTCTGAGTTATTGACAAAATGAATTAGAGATTGGGTGGAAAGGAGACTTCAGAAAGAAAAGGGCGATTGAGGAAGCTTCTTTTTAATAATAGTAATTACTGTCTTCAAAAGACTTGCCCAATAATTTAGCCCCCATTTTTGTCAGTAGGCTTGAATCTCTGTACCAATGCATGCAAAGAGGGTAGAGCCAATAACTGGAACGCATGAACCCTTTCATTCAAAGTCTGTAGTGTTTTTTGCAATCTACGATCTGCCACAGACCTCTGTATGATACGTTGAAGCTGGATTTTCAGAAGAAGCTGGAACAGAGGTGGCAGTAAAAGTTCCTTTTGATCATCCCAGCTTATTAGACCATTGCCTTGGCAGGTAAAGAGGGCTGCAATGACCAAAAATGAGTTCTCCAAAAAGTGACTCATTGGTAGAACTGGGGACCATAGTGAAGAGCCAAAGAGTTCATATATGCAGCTTCTGAGGCAGATACAGCTGCATGCTGAGTGACTTCAGCTTGAGGCTGAAATGTATATAGACTTGGATGTTAAAGCTACAAGTTAAATTAAAAACGTGGTTTAAATAATTGCACAGACACATGACTAGCTCTTTATGAAATTTAGCAGCTTCTGAAGCATCTGGTATTGACCACTCCATGACCATGCTCCAGTTCGTGCACTGTAACCACAGGATCTAATAGTCTGAATACTGAAGTCATCCCTAACAACTTTCTGACATTAAAGCAGAACTCTCAGTTACTCCATGACTTAATTGTAAGGATCCACTCAGAGTAACTTAGAGAAGCAAACCTATTTAAAGTAGGTTTAGGTCTTGCCTCTGGACCTGCAGTGGAAAGTTAACTACGTGGTGCCAACGCAGGAAGAGTCTAAGGTGATGTGGCGTGGAGGTCACAGTGCTTTCTGCCCAATGGTTACATGATATTGTACCATTAGTTTGAAACTAATATTTGAAACAAAATGGAGATCAGTAGAAGAAAACAAAGGAATGAAAGAGGGGTTTTTTTTCTGGAGGTGTACCTAAAAACCAGCATGGAACATTTTGGAGCAGTAGTTCTTTTTAATTCCTCTCAGTCACTGATAATTCAGTTTTGGCTGCTTGTGGATTTAGTGCCACCATGAAATGTAATTTGTTTGCACGTGAAATATTATCATTGTTCTATGTAGAAATGTGAAACTGGAAAAATGCTAGTACTGATACTGCTTTAATTCTAAGCTGCATTATAGTATATACTGTTCTATTAATTATTGTTACAGTAACAGTCATTAGATATCCAGGGCTGGGAAACAGATAAACAGAATTTGAAATCCCTGCCCCAAATGCCTTGCAATGTTAATTTTCAAGGCAGGTAGTTTATAAGATATTAGCCCATTATAATGAGAGTGAGAAAGAATGTTGGGCACAGTGTTGTGCTTGGGACTTGTGGCAGAAAGAAGAATTGAACATAGTTTCCCTGATAATCTTTCTGTATTTCGTATTTTAATTTTTCAAGGACTTTGTAACTGCAGGGACCTAGAATACTTCTTATTTAGTTTTCCTTAATAATCAAAATTTCTGATATACAATATTTCTGATATTTGATCTAAATGTACTTGAATGTTTTGAAGAGGGATGAAATGGGATTGCTTGCAGAGTAAGCCAATGTCCTAGCCTGCTGTGAAGAGTGGTCTCTCTTATTGAATTACACAGATACAGCAATATACAGAGGAGCAGTAGGAGTGGCTGAAACCAAAATACCTGGGAGCAGCTGCATATAAATTTTTGGTGCTACTGGGAGACACTAAGTAGGTAGTTTCAAGTTCTTTGTTCAATCCAAGCTAAGGGCACAGTGTGAAATTCAATCTCCCATCTCCCATGGCACTCTCTCTTCATGGGATTTGGTTGTTATAGGCAGAATTGCTTTCTGTCTCTGTGTTGACCAGAAATGCCAATGTAGCACTGTGAGTATTTTCTTAAAGCAAAAAAGGCACCTGGTTGTGATGTGTTTTGGTTTGGGCGAGTAAGTATTTTACAGTGGAAAAACTGCCAAGTCACAGAAATCCTTGACTGGTTATTCACCCTTTTATTGTTACATTTATTTTTCCCAATAAATTTGTACTTGGCCACAAGTCTCTATCCAAATATTAGAGTTGTTTACCTAATCCATGAAGTACAGGGAATATAGTGTATAAAAGACTAAAGTGAGATCAATTCAGATTAGGCACTCAAAGGTAATAGTAGTTCTTAGGATATTGATTTGTTCAGAATACAGGTGGAGAATAATCTTCTATTGACTTTATTTGGTGTCCAATATACTGTTATATAGTGTGGTTGCATATATCATGAAGTCTGTATAGTGGAGATGTGGCTAAATTTTTAATGTTTGACTGTCTCTTCACTGCAGCTTTCTCTCAATATTTATGTCTAAATTAATAACGTAAAATCACACTGAATATTTCAAAGACCATGCTTTTAAAAACAAAACTAAAAGTATTGGTGCAGCAATGGTGAAGCAGCTCAGTGCTACCTAGGGACTGGAGTAGTTAATCTAAACCAGGCAGCGGTTCAATAATATTAATTATTTTCTGTGAGAATCAGCACCTTGAAAACTTCTTAAAGGATGTGGTGGCATAAAAAATGTATGCTACTGTAAAAAATAGTAAAATTGTTCTATTTATGGAATCATATATTTTCTTCTGCTCACATCCATCCCCAGAAGTGAAAGTAAGATTACATTGGTACAGATAACTGTGATAACACGATTAACTGAATGATGCAAGGTAACTGAGCTCTTGGCAACTTAGGACCAAGTACATTAAAGTTATGATGATGTAGACAAGGAGAATCTTCATTACAAGCTCTCCTTTAGCCAGAGAACACCAGTCATGTCCTGGGATGTCCAGGCATGTAGTGACAGGAGGAGAAAGCAAAAATCTGGTAGAAGGGAGTAAGACCACCAAGGTCATCTCATTTGTCAGCAGATGACATCCTTAGTAGGTATATTTTTCTAATCTGTCTGTGTGATGTGTTTTTTCCTTCCAGTGTGTGGGTGTGACTTGGCACAGGGAGGGTTTTTCATCAAGAACGGGGAATACCTTTGCACCTTGGATTACCAGCGCATGTACGGCACCCGCTGCAATGGCTGTGGAGAGTTCGTGGAAGGAGAAGTAGTGACAGCTCTGGGAAAAACTTACCATCCAAGCTGCTTTGCCTGTACTGTTTGCAAGTAAGTCATCCCTTTCAACTAGCATGGTGTGAACCCAGTACAAGGAAAACAGGGAAAGAGGTTTCGCTATGAGACATAAGTCTCAAGACGTATTTCTCTTTGGGAAGCAATTGGCTGGACAAGATCTGCTGTCTTCAAAATGCCACTCATTTGTTTGGGGGACACAGCTCCTGTGTTGCACACAGTTCCCCGTTCTCAGAAAGTTACCCTCATGCCTGAAGGAATTATCAGGCTTGCATGTTGAGGTAATGGATATGGGTTGAGTTGAGTTCAGGGGATCAGCCCAGCTTGGTTGGAGAAATGAGGTAAAGCAAAATTCTGGATGCTACATTTGGGCTATGAGAACAGTTAAACAATTAAAAACATACTGGAGACTGATTTTCACATCATGTAAGAACACATGGCTTTGGGACAACTGTATTCCCCCTCTTCTTCCAAAATGCTGCTTCTTGTCCCCAATAACAGAGCCAGTCTTCAGTTCTACAGCAAATAAAAAGAAGTTAGTTAAGGCTCTCTGAATGGGAGAAAGGTGGCATTTTTAACTTCTATCTCTAATGAGTAGTTGAAGTACTTTATCCTGTGGCCTGGGACCTTTTTTATTTAAAGTATTTTGATTGTTTTTCTGTTTTTAAATAGTGTGTGAATTTACTGCATGTCGGTAGTCGTATAATGTGTATGTTTCAGTTTTATTTCCCAAGGACAGCATGAAACCTGATGATATCGTATGAAACATGACATTAGTTTTCTGTGCATTGACTTGCATCAATCTTTTTATGTTGAATGAACAAAAGATGAGTCACTGGAATAGATTAATGAAATGCACTATTGCTGCTGATTTATTTTTGACCCACTTAGGAATGGCAGTGGAAAGGAAACAATGCCTTAAACATTTTGGCTTGTTGAAATCAGCAGCTGTTCTTTTGTTAAGCAGTTTTGGAGTGAGGTGAGGTGTAGCAGGGGTCTGTACTTAGCAGCTAAGCTCCTTATAAAGATTTGGAGTTAAAAACTGTTATTCATCCTCTGCTTTATGCACCAAATAAGAGTTAACAGCAATGTCAACTTCTGCCTAACACACATTCTTAACATTTATGAGTGACTAGCTCCACATTCCTTCACTAGCCTCAAGAACAGTTCCAGTTCTTCCTTTGAGTTCTCTTCTGTATCATTTGCTATCCACAACATCATGCTGAGACCATCATAAATGTAGCTGTTGTGTCTTAGCAGATTTCACTGTCTCTACTATTCAGATAAAATAAGTTTGATAGTCTTTTTTAAATGAAAATACAAGGCAAGTCTAACCTCTGCTCTGCTTGCATCCATGGATTGGATTTCTTCCAGTGCCTGGCTTTGCCAAGGCCACATTGCAGAAACTATTTGGCCCGAGTTTCTGTAAAATATTGATTGCACTGGAGGAAGGCAGCAAACTCAAAGCATAGGGAACAGAGGAGAATTTCTGGCATAACCTTTGCAAAAATTTGTTTTTCTCTTTAACTTTCCAGGCGTCCATTTCCACCAGGCGATCGTGTTACCTTTAATGGAAGGGACTGTCTCTGTCAGATGTGTGCTCAGCCCATGGCCTCCAGTCCAAGAGAACTGTCTGCCTCAAGCAGTAAGTATTTCTGAATTTCTGAAGGCTCTCACTTTACCACTCTCATCAGCATTTGATTGCAACTAATATAATTCACCTTTAAAAAAGTGAACTATCTCTGGGAACCATATTTTTTTTTCCTCTTTTTCTTTTTCTTCATTAAAGTGCCTGGTACCACAGGTGGGAAGAGACACACATTTCAATATGAAGAAGTGACTTTTCCCCAATGACTGGATTTTTAGAAGGGCTGATTTTGCTTTGATAGGCACTTGAAAAGTATCTACTTGATAAAATCTGAGGTTTCAGAGTTGATAGATTACCTTTTTTTCATACATAATTGTGCAGGTTTAAGTATTCAAAAGAGGACAAAGTCAGAGGAAATTAATTTTCTTCTACTATTTAAGACTTTAATTAAATTATCCTTTAAAAGGAGTATCACCAAGCTTGTGCTTCCATTAGATTGATCCACAATGATACTGTGATCAGAACCTCAAGAAACAAATATAAATAAGACAGAAAGCAAGTTAAAGGGGAAGAGAGAGAATGAAGAAAATTTGGGAGGGAAATAAACTTGACTTGCTATTGGGGTTTAATGCTTTTTAAAGATAATTTGTAAATTACTGATATTAATCTCTGCCTCTGGTAGTTAATTTTTTTGATCTTTGGGGATTTCTGATTCTTTCTCTGACTGTTGGATTGTACTCAGCGCTCACCCAGTGCAGTTTTATAAATCAAAATGGCCACAGCTTTCTTTGTGACACTGGGTAGTTTTCTGTCGGTGCTGGTTTCCTTCAGGGAGACACTGTGTGTTTTGTACTGGTCCTTGGCTTTGAGATCCTAGGATTATAAAGTGTTATGTAAAGGCAAAGATGGATGGTTTGTGCTCAGCGGATGAGTCAAGTGAATCTCAAGTTATCTGATTTGCCTCAGAACATGTAATCAAACACTTAGACAAATGGAAAATGAGAGACTTTTTTTGTTATCGTGCCTTTCCGTCAGTTAAGTGATGCTTTTCCACTAGAACTGTAGATTTAGAGCTGAAAATGCACAGGCCTAATCAGTTAAGGAAGAATTTAGGTATTTATGAGGTAAAAATTTTTTCAGGCACCCAGAGAATCCTTCTGAGACGAAGGAATGATGTGGCTGTTGTATATGAATTACTGATGTTTAGGAGGCATAATTGGCAAGGAACTGCACAGCATAGGGACCTTGGACAGTACTGATGTTGTTTTTCTAAGCACTGCCACAGCATAGAATAATCTGGATCACATTACATCAGAGGTGGCACACCTGTCCAGCAGAGTGGCACTTCCCACATCCATAACTCCAGGTGCCAAAATGTCCCTAAAAATGACACACTCAAGTTGTCTGATAGCAAGCAAAAGAGCTGGATAGTCACTTCCTGATAGCCACAGTCTGTGCTTGAATTGCTTCTTGTGAAGCCACAGGTAACAAGGACTATAAATAACCTTTTCTGCAACTTTTAATGAGATTTATTACTCTTTTTAATTAAAATTGGGTCCTGTTGGACAAACTGCCTTACCAGTATACACAGCAAGAGAGCTCCTGCTCTTAACAGTTTGGAGTGCACTGCTTGGAAATCTCCAGCTATCTGTTGTGTTACATCTTGGTCTTTTATGGACAAAGACTTATAGAAAGGTATAGTGTAGAGTTTCTGGTCGTTTTAGAGCAAAACTCTCCAAAACAGACAAATGAAAGTGAGATCAGCATGTGTTTATAAGTTCAGAACTACTCAATTAAAAAAATATTAATGAAGTATCTCCTGTCTTCAAAGATATGCCAGCTGTTGCTTTATCTTTGTGCAAAAGTTTACTTAGATGTGGAGAAGTCTTTCTTGCTGGCACCAAAGAGCAAATTTCAATTAGTGTAAGTTATTTCAGATTGCTTCCATGTCTCTCCTGCTAACTAAATCAGACATATAATTTTTTTTCCAAATGCTTTGCCCTTTTCTGAAATAATTTTTTTAATACAAGTTCTTTTAAAAGAGAATCTCATTCACACTATGCAACTATTTTATATCCTATATTGCTGTCAGCTTCCCCTGATTGCTTTCAGGTAGATCACTAGAGGAAGCTTTCCTTAAAACAAAGGAAGTTTGAAGTCAGGGAATTCAATAGACTGTAAGTATATCAGGTTTGATTGGTCTGTGTCATGCAAAAGGAAGTCTTCTGTCCTAGAATGTCTGCATTAATGTTGACATGACATTTCCTGGTGTCTGTTACTTCACATAAGTGAAAGCTTACTGACAGCTTTGCTTGGATGATTTCAAGGAAAATCAAATGCCTCTAAATACAGGGGTTAACATGAATAACATGAACCTAAATATTGTTGCACTCTCTTGTAGTGCACACCAGTGAAAATCACATGGGAAAATACTGAAAAACTATTGTCCTTTTTTGTTTAGTATTAGTTGGGTCCATGATACTTATTTACCTTCTTTACATTAATAATATGTTTCTTTCACTGCACACATATCACCTGGAATAATTATAGCTATTTTCTTGGAGAACCGTTTCAGTGACTCCTTTTTTTATTCTAAGACAGTCTCTCTCAGTATACAGATGCTATAGAGTAATCTTAATTTATAATTTGCACAGACACAGTTAGATGTACATAGACTTTGGGATCTTCATTCATTCAGCACAGAATCTAATACCAAATACCAGTAAATAACTCTGCAGACAAATGAAATGTGTGGTGTTTGGCTTTGTTCTTGTTTTATTTCATATGACAGCTTGGTAAATGAGATGTGATCTGTAAAGCAAAGTGACTGGGACAGTTGTAGAGCAGCACAGAAACAGGGGACAACCAGATAACACTGATTAAAAGCGTGGTGTTGATGGCTTGGATAGTTCAAGGTTTTCAAGATTCTGTCAGAGACATAAAGTTATTTTCTTT